>NC_081542.1:44783894-44855806 GCF_901000735.1 Corylus avellana | reverse complement strand
TCTACCGCCGGTTTTTTTTTTTTTTTTTTTTTTTTTTTTTTTTTAATTATTATGCTTTTATTTTCTTCTGATTTTTAAATTATTATGCTTTTATTTCCCGATGTACGTTTAATTGGTTTTAAGGCTCTCCTTATCAAAATATAATCCTTTTTATGATAATGTATTAAAATAAGGAATTGATTTGTTTAAGAATATTAATACTTTGTTAATTTGTTTGTTCTATAAGTTGGTGCTCCGGACGCAAAACGAAATTAATTATTAAGTTTTAAAAAGAATAAAAGTTTATATTATATATGAGACTTAGTTCTCTCCTTATCTTCTTTATGGATTCAACGTTAGAACAAGATCTAGTCTTGTCATTCCCTTTTCCTTTTCCCGCATGGAATAGAAATAAATAAATAAATAAAAATTATTTCTAATATTAGCTAGCTATAGGTTTCATTCTAATAGATAGACATCATGACATCCTTAAGGCAGCCGTCTTATTAACAGTGAGCATGGGGCCCTCGGGGAGAATTCATGAGATTTGCAACACGCTCATCAATTTTAGGTTTGAATATCAGAAAGAATTGTAATGATGGTATATAGCTAGCTTCAGATAAAATATTGTATTACGCTCGAATTAGTTCTTGCACGCGTGAGAATGATCAGTACCGAAGAATACTGAATATATTTGTTAATAACTAATTTAGTTTTCTTTTATTTAGGATCTCCATATATAATAAATGTATATATATCCATGCCTATTTATTATATTTGTAAATTAATTGAGAGTTACATTTTCTAATAAGAAATATAAACCTATATATATATATATATATATATATATACATGTTTATTTTTTTTTTAGGAAAAACTTCACTTACTCTCCTCAAACTTTCACGCTTTTGGTAGACATTTCCCATTGTTCAAAAACTCTCACTTTGATGTTTCCAACCTTCATTTTCTTTCACTTTGCCAATTCCGTTAGGATTTTCTGTGAAATCCTAACATAGGAGTGTGAAATTTCAATCTTGCCCTTATTTTATATATATAAAATCTTGACCCGTGGGTTTATCGTAGATCTAACCCATCCGTATTGTGACCCATGGGTCATATTATAATTATTAGATAGGGGAAAATGCAGTTTACCCTCCTGAAGTTTTAGGGGATTTGCAATTTTAACCCCGAAGTTCAAAAATTGGCAATTTACCCCCCTGAAGTTTCAAAATTTGATAATTTAAACCATCAGTTTGTTTTTTCCGTCTAAATGGACGGAACTCGGCGCACGTGCTCCTCACGTGACTTTTTCACTCAAAACCTTCCAATTTTGCCCTCAATAATATTACACGATGACCCTCCCCTTTTCAACCCCACCCACACACGTTGCTCAACATTTTCACTCCAAACAAACCCACACACCCCCACGGAAGCACGACAAGGTGAAGAAGAAAGTTCTAAAGGCGTGGTCCCCGCGTGTATTGAAGCAGCAAATCGCGTGGTCTCCTTTCGTTTCTACCCCATCCACACGACACATCACGACAACACCCAGGCGACAATTTCGGTGAAGTTGTTTGTGGTCCCCCGTTCGTGGTCCCTTGTTCGTGGTCCCATTGCGTGGAGAAAGAGGACAGTAGAAAGCAAACAACTTGTTCCCATAAATTTCGGTTGCTATCTAGGTATGCCCCAATTTTACAACTAATTATCAACCATCTACTTTAGGGTTTTTTTGTAAAATTGGGGGTTTTGGGGGTTTAGGGTTTAGGGTGTTGAATTGTTTAGGGGTTACAATGCCCGAATATTGTGAATTGTTGAATATTTTAGGGTTCATCATTTTTGTCGGTATGCCCCAATTTAGCAAGTGATTTTGGACCATGTACTAGGGTTTTTTGTTAATTTGGGGTTTTGGGGCAATATTGGTTTTGGGGTGATTGTGAATTGTTGAATATTTTGGGTTCATCATTTTTGTCGGTATGCCCCAATTTAGCAAGTAATTTGGACCATGTACTAGGGTTTTTTTGTTTATTTGGGGTTTTGGGGCAATATTGGTTTTGGGGTTATTGTGAATTATTGAATATTTTGTGTTCATCATTTTTGTCGGTATGCCCAAATTTTGCAATTAATTTTGGACCATCTTCTAGGGGTTTTTTGGGGGAATTTTTTTTAGGGTTTAGGCTTCTTCCAATCGAGTTACAATTTTGAACCCCCATTTCTGAAAATTGCAATGGGAAATGTCAATTCTATGTTGTGAATCAAACTTTATTTGGATGAGATGCACACACACACACACACACACACATATATATATACTTGGAAGTTGGATGAGGGACAAATGTAAGCAACCACATATTGGATTTTGGTTGGAATTTAAAGTAAAAACAGTATTGGTGTTTGGCTATACATATCTCCCTGTTTTTATAATGAAGCTACAATCTTGAAAGACTTGAACATATGACTTACAAATCATCATCATATGCTCCATCTCCTTGTTACACTTGTGATTATATTCACTTAAAATTGGATTCTTTTCTACTTCTTCCAATTGAGTCACAATTTTGAACCCCTATTTTTGAAAATTGCAATGGGAAATGTCAATTCTCTTTTGTGAATTAAACTTTTCTTTGAAGAGATGCACACGCACACACACACACACACACACACATAAAATATGTACCAGATAAAATGAGGGCCACATAGTAGTATAATTCACGTTTGTTGCTGGCATGCACCTACTAGGTGGGTGATTCGGAGAATCTTAGGGTTTCTGTTTTTTCGGAAACCACCATTTGAAGGAAACAAAAGAAATACCGAAATAAATAAATTTTATATATATAAAATTTATTTATTTCGGTATTTCTTTTGTTTCCTTCAAATGCCGAGTTGGGATTGTTGGCTTTTGGATGAAATTAACCATGTCAATTTCTAATGCATCACCTATATGTGACATGTTATTGAGTTTGAAATTAATTTCAAATTATTAGTTTAGGATGGCCAATTGAATCAAATTATTCACTAAAAATGTTTATTTCACTTTGTAGGATGGCCAATTCAAGGTTATTGTTTGAGGTCCACCATGGTGGTAGATTCAACAGGACACTTGGATGTGAGTACGTGGGGGGTGATGTGGCAGTACATACAGAGAGTGTTGACCCTGATGAGTTGTCATATTTCGAATTGGAAGGCATATGTTGACATTATGGGTACAACTCGGGGGATTTAATCTTTTTTCAAGAACCTGGTAAAAGTTTAGTCAATGGCTTGCATTTGATTACATCTGACCATAATGTATTGAAAATTCTAAAACGACTCCAATTATCACCTACTCACACGTCTAGGAGTTTTACCGAAAATATCCAGAAAACAGATCTAACTTAGCAGTTAAAAAATCAACCAAATACTGATATGAAATATGCAATCAAGAACACAGAAATTTGGTTACGAAGAGGAAACCATTTAGAGAACTCTCTAAATGTAAAACCTCTCCGGGGCAGCCAAACCCAGGAAATCAATTCACTATATAGAAGAATAAGGAATACAAGAAGAATAACAAAACCTTTGACTCTTCCTTGCACACGACAAGTGACCCACTTGACTTCTACCTCAGTAGCCCTTTCCAGAACATCTGGCACGATTCTTCTAAAAGATTTCCTTTCACCGGAACTCCGATTGGCTTCACGTATTTTCTCTTCAACAATAATCTAGAACAAATTCTCTCTCTCTAAGCACCCAGATATTTGCTCAATAAAATACGTACTTGTAAATGTAGCAAAATCGTGTTTAAATAGAAAATAACCCTAATAAGTCACCTAGGTCCGGACCCTGCAGATCTGAGGTCCGGACATGCCTCATAAAATGCACTTTCGGGAACTGGGGTCCGGACCCGGGGAATTGAGGTCCGGACCCTGCTTGAAAAATCAAGTTTCTGGAAATGGGGTCCGGACCCGGCTTCTGGAGGTCCGGACCCGGACTGTCCAGTCTTCATCAACAACTCCGATCGATGGGCGTTTGTGGTCCGATTGAGCTGAAATTTTGCAGGGACGTTCATAACACATGAATCTACATTATGAACGGTGGAGATTGGATTCTGAGCATTCTATATCAGTGTTTGAGCCGTGAACAGTAGCATCTGCATTTTGGAACTGAATTAAGCCAACACAAGAACTAACAAACTCCCCCTTTGGCAATTCAGTGACAAAACCAAAATGTCGAGCCAATCCCATCATCTCCCCATATTTACTCCCCCTTTTTGTCACAGAATGACAAAAGGTCTTCATGTTTCCTGAAACACTTCACAAAATACATCAAGGCATATGTGGAACAAGAAGACATAAATAAAACTCATGATAAAAAAATGACGTAGAATGCGTGATTATAAAGAAACATCAGCAAAACTCCCCCTCAATGTATGACTCAATTAACAACAGGAAACTGGAAATGCAAAGCATGTTTCTCCTCCTTTAAAAGTTAAATGAACACACATGATCACACAATTAAACCCAAACATTCACATATTGCAATTTGAAATCAAATCGAAAAGGAATAATGGAAGAAGCATACCTTGGATGATACCAAAGTGTTGAGCCTTTAAGAAACGAAATCACCGAGAAAGAAAGAAAAAAAAATGAAATTTTTTTTTATTTTTTATTTTTTTTAATTTATAAAACAAAACACCAAAAAAAACACAACTTGTATAGATAAGCAATAAATCATGCATGCCCGTATGAATATCTGAACAATTCGGAGTGATCAACAAGCTACACTTACACCGTAAATGTACCATATGCATGACACAACCTTGGTCTGTAAATGCAGTCAAGTAGGCAATAATCAGAAATCTCATGTGATGGTGTAGTGTGTGAAAACTCCCATTAAATAAGATTGCATCAGTGGAAAGGAAATCTAGGCAGACACTTTGTAAATGAAAGACAAACAGTCTGATTCAAGCCACAATAAAACCTTATAATGTTAGGACCTAGATTCTCTCATCCGATACACTCCCCCTGAGACTAATCATTCGCTTTTACCATGTCCTTTAGTAATCATCTATTTCCGTAATGATTTGATCACCGATTCTTTCTTTAGGGACAGACAGAAGCAAAACTAAGTCATTTGAGCTTATTTTAAGCCCCTTTTTTTTTTTTTTTTTTTGGAAAATGTTGGAATTTTTTAGGAGCTAGGTTCAACTAACGAGTTGGTCAAGTGGATAGAACTGACACTACCTATCTTCCAAGCAAAATGTTTGCTCCAAATTCCCAAACATATAACAAAAATCTAAACCTAATGGGGGCAAAAAGTGCACAAATTCGAACATGAGAAAAACTGACTCTTACTCCTTTAACAGTCTTCAGAAAAACAAGGTATATCAGAAACATATGGAGCAATAGATGTAAATTGCAGAAATATTGACCCCACTCATATGTAAAATATTCATTTGAGCACAAGACATGAGAAACTGAGTATCTAACAATTAAAACAATCTAAAAGAATAAAAAATAATCAAAGAAAATAAAAACAAAGCAAACAAAAATTAAGAAAAAAATGCCCTAGAACAGCTATAGACAAATATCAATATGCTCAATTTCTAGGCATGGTCTATGTGCCCACCTAATCTAGGTGAGTCCATTACCACTCCCCCTCAATGGGTGAATGGTATTAATCTTCTTGACCCAAACTTTCTTCACATCAGGGACAACCGTGTGACTCTTATCCAAGACATCTAACCGTGTTACTACGTCTCTCATCATGTTGAATAATTTCTCATAACTATTTCTAGAATGGAAATATTCTCTTTTAGGCTCATGACTGTTAAGCTGAAAACACTTAGGACGAATATGTCTAATCTTACCACAGTTATGACACGTAGGAATAAACCTTTGAGAAGGTTGGTTCCTTAACATGTGCATACTTCTCGACTTAGAACTAGACATATAGGAATCAGTTAGAGTTCCCTTACCTTTTCCATCTTTGGAAATTTGAGGAGAAATTACCTTCTTTTCAGCCAAGCTATCTTCTTTTTTCACTGGTTTCACAAAAATCATCTTTGAAGAAGAAGCAACATTAGTAGATAAAATAGCAGATTTATCAAAACCCAATCCAGTTCTATCAAACGAATGTTTCTGATTATGTAGCATTTGATTTAGCTTTTCACTAGAGAATTTTGTTAAATGATTCTTTGATTCATTTAGTTCATTTTCTAAGGATTTCACTTTGGCAATTAGCATTTGATTTTCAGACATCAAAGTATTATGAGTAGCAAGAGAATCAGTTAAGGTGACAGAAAGTTGATCATTTTCAAGATTAACCTCATTGAGTTTCTTCAATTGCTGCTTATTCAGCTTTTTCAGTTTAGTGTATTCCACAAAGAGATTATTATAAGCATTTTGCAAATCATCTTCTTCTTCCGAATCATTATCGGACACACCTTGTTTGTCTTGAGAATTATACTCACTATTCTCATGCTCACTCTCATAACTAACTCCAAATGCTAAGTAATTAACTCCTTGTTCAGCATCGTCCTTGTCTGACTCATCACTTTGAGTCACATTAAATGCCTTGCCATTTGACTTTCTCAAGTTAGCACAGTCAACACGAATGTGCCCATGTCCTCCACATTCGTGACACTTGATACCTTTAGGTGACTTTCCTTTCTCAACATTCTCATTTCTAGATTTCTCATAAAATTGTGAATTGCTATTTCTAAAATTTCCTTTCTTGGCTCTAAAGAATTTCCTAAACTTCTTAGCAAACATAGCAATTTCTTCCTCATTTCTAGAATCCTCATCAGATGAACCACAAGAGTCAACCTTAACATTTTTTGCCTTAAGAGCAATATTTTTGGTGTTCTTGTGTTTAGGAAGAATTAGCTCAAAGGTCTGAAGGGAACCTACAAGTTCTTCTACTCTCATAGTATCTAAGTCCTTGCTCTGTTGTATAGCAGCAATTTGGGGAATAAACCTCTCAGGCAAAGATCTTAAGATTTTTTTCACCACTTTAGCATCATCCATTTTCTTTCCCAAATTAATGGTAGAGTTTCTAATGACACTAAGCTTTGAATAGAATTCATCAAAAGTTTCATCTTCCTGCATTCTAATCTCCTCAAACTGAGAAACCAACATTTGAATTTTTGAAGTTCTAACAACCTTAGTTCCTTCATGTGTGATTTCTAAAGTTTCCCAGGCTTCCTTAGCTATTTCACATCTAGAAATTCTAGAAAATTCCTCATTTGAAACAGAGATGTAAATAGCATTTATAGCTTTGTCATTCGCAGTAGCATTATTCTTTTCCTCTGTTGTCCATTCAGCTATTGCTTTTTCTGGACGTGTCCATCCAGATTCGACAATATGCCAAACATTAATGGATTTAAAATATGCTCTCATACGAATTTTCCAAAGCGTATAATTTGTTCCGTCAAAGACGGGAAGAGAATTAGGAGCAACAGTATGAGACATTTGATATGGAGTCTCGGATCACACTCAGGAAATAAATCCTTCACAGAGTGAACCCGCTCTGATACCAATTGAAAATTCTAAAACGACTCCAATTATCACCTACTCACACGTCTAGGAGTTTTACAGAAAATATCCAGAAAACAGATCTAACTTAGCAGTTAAAAAATCAACCAAATACTGATATGAAATATGCAATCAAGAACACAGAAATTTGGTTACGAAGAGGAAACCATTTAGAGAACTCTCTAAATGTAAAACCTCTCCGGGGCAGCCAAACCCAGGAAATCAATTCACTATATAGAAGAATAAGGAATACAAGAAGAATAACAAAACCTTTGACTCTTCCTTGCACACGACAAGTGACCCACTTGACTTCTACCTCAGTAGCCCTTTCCAGAACATCTGGCACGATTCTTCTAAAAGATTTCCTTTCACCGGAACTCCGATTGGCTTCACGTATTTTCTCTTCAACAATAATCTAGAACAAATTCTCTCTCTCTAAGCACCCTGATTTTGCTCAATAAAATACGTACTTGTAAATGTAGCAAAATCGTGTTTAAATAGAAAATAACCCTAATAAGTCACCCAGGTCCGGACCCTGCAGATCTGAGGTCCGGACATGCCTCATAAAATGCACTTTCGGGAACTGGGGTCCGGACCCGGGGAATTGAGGTCCGGACCCTGCTTGAAAAATCAAGTTTCTGGAAATGGGGTCCGGACCCGGCTTCTGGAGGTCCGGACCCGGACTGTCCAGTCTTCATCAACAACTCCGATCGATGGGCGTTTGTGGTCCGATTGAGCTGAAATTTTGCAGGGACATTCATAACACATGAATTTACATTATGAACGGTGGAGATTGGATTCTGAGCATTCTATATCAGTGTTTGGAACTGAATTAAGCCAACACAAGAACTAACAGAGTAGATTATGATTAGCTTATATAATCTTACATCTATACCATAATATGACATAAACTCAACATACGATCACGAATTTCCAACCCTAACTAGTAATTGTTATTTTTGTAAAAGTAAAGAAGAAAGAAAGAAAGAATTATACATTTTGAAGCAACTTGCCATATGGTCAGACTAGGGGCAGGTCACCTACAATACAAGGGAAAAAGGTAATAAAAAATTAGTAGTCCCAGACGTACCAGAGACTCCAACGCCTAAGTCAATAGATTTGTTTAGACCGAAAAAGTGAATGAAAGTGTATGAGAATGAGAGAGTAATGTGCAAGGGTGAAGGAATATCCAGAGTACCTAAGTTTGTAGACTTGTGCCTTTTTTAACAAGAGGAGGGTCCTTTAGAAAAGGGCCAATGCTTTGCAGCAGAACTTTTTCAAGATGAATTTCGAAGAAGTCACTCTTATATTTTTTTTTTGTCACTTTAAAAAATGATGTGGCTTTTAAAATTATCATTGAACTTGTGATTGATCATCATTGAATTTTAATCAAATGGTGATTTTAAAAGCTACCTCATTCATGAAATAACACAAGAGTAACTTTTAAAATTACTCTCAAAATTAGACCTTAGGGACCCGTTGATAGCATGATCCTCCGGTAGCCGGTGAATTTCTTTGTCGGTTAGCCTGTTTACTGGTCCATAGGAATTTAGATGAATTACTTCAGGAGGTGGATGGACCAGTGGGCCACTAAGGTTGGCCCCGAGATCTCCAATACAATGAATGCTAATGTATTGTTAAGTTAACCATCTTGCTCACCTTCTTCTTCACGAATAATTATTGCCTATACTATTAGATTTAGCGGCAATCACTTTCATTACCGAACAGATTCCATCAAGTAATGGAGGTTCAGATCGAATCTATTAGTGAAGTAATCAATGAAATATAGCAGTCTATGATAGTATAGGTTCTTTGATTAGATGCAAGGATCCAGCTTTAGCAAAAAGGTAATTGGTAATTACACGTTCTTTCATGAACTTTTAAAAGGAATGTTTTTTTTTTTTTTTTAATTGGGGAATGTTCATTTTGACTAGGTAAAAATTCACAAATTCACAAAAATTACCTCATATTGAAATCTCCAAAGCTAATTTAGCATGTGGTTTTGTTTTTACTAACAAATAACATAAAATACAAGATATTCAAAACTATTTTTACTTTTCCTATTAAAACATTTTTTCAAATAAAAATAAAAAAAAAAACTTCACAAAACACATTAACAACCATGACTAATTATATTTTTTGAATTTGCTCCTTTTCTCTCAAATTGTAGAGAGCAACTCTAAGTAAAGGCAACAAAATTTGCCCAATTTCTCTCTCTCTCTCTCTTCGCAATAAAATCGCCGTGGTTGAGGGGAGATCGATTTAGTGTTGATATTTCCTTATCTAACTTCTGAGAGAGACCGTGAGAATGATTAGTTAGTATAAAAAAATTGAAAAATATTAGGTGTTCTCAGAGACGGAGGAAGGAGGGATCGGGATAGGCCATGATTCCCTAAAAAATAAGGAAATATAAAATTACAAGTAAAAAAAAAAAAAATGTAAAATAAAGTTTTAAGTTTAGTCATTTGGGCCTCTCAAAAAAAAAAAAAAAAAAACAAAAAACCATATTTTTAGATTTTTTTGCCATATCCAATAAAAACTTTTGGTCATATTCTTAATTTTTTTGGGCTATACCCATTAAATTTTTTTTTTTTTTGGTCCTTATTTTCAAATGCTCACTTTTTTTAGCCCTTATGGTCACTTTTTTTTTTGCCCTTACGGTAGTCTTTATTTCATAAAAAACAACCAAAATATTAGGAGAACACCAGAAGAACATCTATCATTTATCTATAAAAAAAATAGAAAATGTTAGGTGTTATGTATTCTTTTAGTGTTCTCCTAGTGTCCTCCTAATTGTATAATGTGACTTTTAAAATTATCGTTGAATTTAAAATTATCATTATTGACTTTTAATCTATTAATTATTTTAAAAGTCACATTAAAGTCGTAAGGACAGCAGAAGTTTATTTTAAAGAAATTATTCTAATAGAGTAAAGAAAAATTTAAAAAGTGAGATTTATGGTGTTTTTGTGCTGCATATATGCACGCGCTGTATTGCTCTCGGCCCACTCTGTTTCATTGAGCGTGGATGCAGCCCAATACGGGGCGCCGCTGAAGTATTTATGAGATATCCATAGCAGGTGAAAGCTGAAGCATTTGTTTGCTGATCGAATTATGGAACCGGCTACCAAACCCACTTACAACTTTTGAAATGTGCCACAAAACATCATTATTTAATTGCTGTAACATCCCTGGATGCCATCGCTGTAGGCCCATCCGGTTTTGCTACTTCCACTAAAACAACAAACATATAATTATTTTCCTCATCAATATTTTCACATCATTTACATATCTTACCCCTCCAATTGAGCCCTGATTGGTTGGCTGATACCCTGATAAGAGAGAGAGAGAGAGAGAGCTGGACCCCTGGTGATTAGAGTATTTATTAAAGAAGGCTTCAAAGGTCAACATTGTTGCATCATCGCCGACGAAAGAAGCTCCTTTTTAATGCCTTCTTTTACCAAAAACGCGCTTTTGTAGAAAAAAAAAAACACACCTGCCCCCAAAGTCAACGGCCTGTCCTTAATTGACTTGGCCCTTAAGCTTTTCACTATAAACGGGACATCGTTTTTGCTACAAATGTCGTGTCCCATTTAAATTCACTAAAGACAAATCAGAATCATTTTTTAGAATTTTTAAAATATTTTATAAATTATATTTTCTCAATTTTTGTTAATTTTGTCGACTTAATATTTATCATTTTTTTTTGTTTATATTTTTTAAAAATATATATTGGCATTTATCAGATTCACAGTGATTTAAATGATTTAAAGAAAAGGGAGAATATATATTATTATAGTTAATTCTAAAGCATCTACGACGTCCCCAGAAACAGAAATTGGGGACAGCACGGACGTGAACCGAACCAGTGAAATACACATAAATCATCCCCTGGAATCCGACTCGCCCACCTTTCCCCACCACTTGCAAAGAAAAGCCCACCAACAACCAACGCCGAAACTTAAGCCCGTGATTGACAAGGCAGAGACCGAGTCAGCCACTCCTTCCATCGCATTCGCAGTCCAAAACGACCCCGTTCAGCTCCCGATGCTCTTGAGTTTCGAACATGGCCATAGCGGACCAGAAGTCTTCGTCCGAAGGAACTGGAAAAGCCTGGAACTTCTTTAAGATACCGTTCCTTCACTCGGGGACTAGTCACGCCAATATGTCGTCGTCCTCGTCGTCCCAAAACACTCATTACCAGAACACTATCAACAGCAATCCTCAGCTCGATGGCGGCTCAAACTCGGTCTCTTCGGTCGCCAGGTCGCTCCTCCCGGCTCGGCGTCGGCTCAAGCTTGATCCGTCCAATAAGCTCTACTTTCCCTGTACGTATGTGTTTGGTAGCTCTTGAATTTGTGGCTTTGTGTCCGATCTAATCTAATTGATTTGATCTCGCTCTAATTTCGGGGGTTAATCTTTTATGCTTGATGAACTTGTAGTTGCATAATTCCAAAAAAACACAAAAAGAAAGCTGATTCATATAGACTATCAAGCTGTTCCGAATTTCGCTTTGCAACAAGAATTGGTGCTAAATTTGATTGTACCATAAAAATAGAAAGACAAAGCTTTACCTGTTTGGTTTTATTTTTTGGTAAGAAAGTTATATCATGTCTGCCTTTTAAGGAGACTTCTTGTTTCCAGGTCTTCAGTTTATTACATCGCGTGTTTATCCATAACAACTTCCCCACGGGAGTAATTGTCGTTTAATTTTGTTGGTGGTCTTAGACTTGGATCAACTGTTGACATAATAAAGAGATTTCGGTGGTCCTATATATTTTTCGGTATAAACCTAACTTTGTAGTGAATTTTTTAGGGTAAATAGACCATGGAGTTCTTAAAAAATTCTACTTATTCTGTTTAATTATTGTAAGAACTTCATGGTAGAGTTACCTTGAAAAATCTAGACGATTCTAATGTGGATTCATAAAGTGCAGTAAGAGATCATATGTTTTTTTTTTTGATAAGTTGTTTAATTTTATTCGAAAGCGCAAATGGGCATAACCCAAGTATATAGAGAGTATACAAGAGAGACACTCACCCGCTTAAAGATAGGAGAAAGAACACAAATCCAAAAATTCCCAAAACTTAGAAAAGCAAGAACTATTTGTAGCAGTCATCCGCCGTATAGGTTTTTGAACATAAAATATTTTAAATATTCCACTGTTCTCACGCAATTCAAAGTTTTGGGAGTTGCATTTTCTCTGGATGCACCACATCACACAAAGGGGGCCTATCCTTCAGGCTTCTAAATTGTGGTGACTATCACACTGCCTATCCAACTGCCAATAACTCCACCACCCGTTGGGTCATTACCCTCTCTTTCCTGAAAAGATGGAAAATCGAATCCCACAAGTCTCTTAACTACATCGCAATGAAACAGCATATGATCATTGGATTCCTCGCTCTTCTTACAGATGCAATGCCAATCCATTATTGTGGCTTGCCTTTTTCTTAGATTATCCACAGTCAAGATTTTTCCTACCGTTGTTGTTCAAACAAAGAAAGCCACCCTTGAAGGCACCTTGCTTCTCCAAGTGCTCTTCCATGGAAAAGAGTAGCCTATGAGTACAGAGGATCGGAACCTTAAATGTGTGTATAATTAACCACTTAACCCATGGGTTACAAAGTTTAAGATTTTGTGTCACCCTCTCTCTCTCTCCCTCCCTCTTTTGTGGAGAAGCTTGTTTTGTTCTTTATTTTGTATGATTGTTCTTCTCATATTACTACATGCTTGCTCATGTACTCTCGCTTGATGATTTAATTATTTATGTTTCTTATTTTTCATTTTTTTTGAAGATGAACCTGGCAAACAAGTGAGAAGCGCTGTTAGGATTAAGAACACAAGCAAGTCCCCTGTAGCTTTTAAGGTAATATGATTTTGTTTTTCTTCTTGTGTCATTATAGGCTCTTAGGTTTTGCCCTGAAATTGGGAGATATAATTTTATACATATACCCTTTTATAAATGGCATGTTATAATTGATAGTGTTATCATAAGGAACACTTGAGCAAATCTTCTGATAAATGTCTTGTTTTTCTTGCTTTAGTTCCAAACTACTGCACCAAAAAGTTGTTTCATGCGTCCTCCAGGGGCAATTCTTGCTCCCGGTGAGAGTATCATAGCAACTGGTAATAATCGTTCAATACTTTTGTGCATTTCTTTCATTTTCAATGACGTTCTTGCATTTGGGATGACAAGTATGAATCTGGTCATCTTTCAGTCTGATTAATACATTTACAAATTTATCCTTTTGATTTGGATGGATATGCTAGTGTTCAAGTTTGTGGAGCAGCCAGAGAACAATGAAAAACCGGAAAAGAGCAAGCTTAAGTTTAAAATAATGAGCCTGAAAGTCAAAGGAGTAACAGATTATGTGCCTGAGCTGGTAAGTTTCATGCTTTCCTAATTACTATAATGTTATCATGTAAAATTTGATGAATGTGAACTGATATATCTGATGTTTGTCATGGGCTTGAATGAACATAATCTTGGCAGCATACCATGACTGGATTAGATTATACAAAATTGCTGCACATCCATAATTTCTTTCCATTGGTTGCAGAAGTATAATCTCTTATATGATCAATAGGTAGTGAAGGAGGATGTTATCTATATGAGCTTTATTGTTTAGAGAAGGAGGATGTTATCTATATGAGCTTTATTGTTTAGATTAATTTCTGTTTTTAATGGATGTTTGTGAAGTTTGGAGAAGGAATGATACTAGTTGCCATGGTTCTTAAATATAATTTATTAATTTATTTATGATCAGCCTGCTGTTACCAAATTCTGGGTTGCTTACTACCTCTATTAGATGCTTACTTTTCCTGCATGTTGTAATGAACCTTTATTCCTTGCTCGTATATACGAAACGTCATTCAAACTGTTCTAGGAGAAGTAATCTTTGATGTTATATTTTTCTTCCCCAACCCCCCAGTTTGATGAGCAGAAGGACCAAGTGGCAGTAGAGCAGATTCTGCGAGTTGTTTTTCTAGATCCAGAGCGTTCTACCCCTGTAAGTACAATTGGCGTTATGATTGCTTCTCTATTTGTGCAACGATTGAGCTCTTAACATGCATGACATACATATGTAGAGGATGCTTGTTTATGAGATCTAATCTTTTGTTCTTTTCAAGGCCCTGGAAAAGTTGAAGCGCCAGTTAGCTGAGGCCGAAGCTGCACTCGAGGCACGGAAGAAACCTCCAGAAGATACAGGTCCAAGGATTGTAGGGGAAGGGCTCGTCATAGATGAATGGGTGAGTTTATTGTCTTTTAATTTCTTATGAAAATTTTTCATGTAAACTTTTGACTTATATTGGACAATTTATCTGTTGTTGTTCTCTCAGAAAGAGCGGAGGGAAAGATACCTTGCTCGACAGCAGGTTGAAGGGGTAGACTCGGTATAGTGTTGCTTGTGGTTCTTCCAAGTAAAATTTAAACAGAAAATTTGTATAATCTTCTGTTTAAGTATCATTTTCAGCGCTGCAAAAGTTTCTATGTAATGAGAAGGATGTTGTATTCATAGTGATGATTAGTGAACTCCTCCATCTTTTGGTGAAAAAGTATTTGAGGTGAATCTTCTTTACCAATTGAAGGACTTATTGGTCAGCTAGATGCCACCTGCGTGTAGATAGTAGATTTTTGTTCTCCTCTTTCTCCCTTGAAAATAAAATGGGTATTAAGTGGTGTAACGCAGTAAATTGTTCACAATGTATTTAGGAATGTTTTTGGATTAATATGCTTTATGAATGGTTATCATGGTATTCTCTTTCTCCCCTGTTGTGTCTTTGGCATACAAATTGATTGTAAATGATCAGATATTAAAGTAGGCGACAAAAGGTGCGACCAAACAGAGGTAAGAACAAATCTTGAGATCTTCTCAACAAGATCATGTTCGTGATTGTGGTAGAAAAGGTTGGTGGGTAAATGTTCTGTGCAAATTGGCGCCCAACTCGCTGTGATGGGCGTCTCGACAACTCTATTACTGGTCGGTGGCATTGCCTTGTAAAGTTCTATTCTCTTTTTGGTTGTGGTTCTAGTGGACACCACAAGCCTTTCATTTATGCATTTCTACTAAGATTTGCCTTCACATGTAGTGAGACAATAAGGTTTACATGCACGCAATTCAAACAGCTCAATTTGGGCTGCCTACAACGAGGGATGCTGTGAGCCCACCTTGCTCTGAGCAGCTTAACTTAGGGTTTGGGGCCTGCCTGCCTGCTCAAGGCAAATAGTCTTGCAACTCCCTTTTGTGGGACTGCTTGAAATTCATGCAATTAAACACTCGACGGTAGGAATCCTTATACGAGAGAATGAATCAATGTGTTCATGTTTATGTGACTGCCAAAAAGCCCAGTAAATTACTCGTTGACACAAGATAACCCCTCTATCTTAAGGGGGTTTATAAGGGATTTTTTGGAAATTTCATATTTGTAATCTGTTTTCTGTTCTCAAGAAAAATAAATTAACTATCAACTCAAAGCACAAAATATTACTAAAAATACAAAACAATTTTTACATTTACGTTACATTAGAATACTATTTCTAGCCAAAAACAAAACAAAAAAAACACACCCAAAACACTTTACAAATATACCTAGACTTCTATGGCCATTTTGTTTTTTTTTTTTTTTCTAATAGGATTAGCCATATCGGCTAAAAAATTCAATATGCGGCAAAACTCAGCCACTGAGTCAGAGCCAGGGGCGGAACTACAATCAAAAGTGGGGAGCAGTAGCCCTCTCCCAAAATTTGTTCAGATAAGTTACCCAGCTTTCAGTGCAAAGTCTTAGACTTTCACGTGAAATCGTCATGCTTGCTTTGAAAAAAAGCATGTTATCCAGCTTTCGGTGAAAAAAAGTCTCAGATTTTCACTATATATATATTCAGGGAATAATCCTCTAGAAGTCGTTTTTTTACCTCCGAGAAAGCCTTTTTCAGTTTTATCCTTAAAAGATAAATGTTATAAGTACCAAATCTTTTATATGGATATCAAAATGACGTGGAGCTTATTAATTATTACTCATAGCATTTTTCTTGATTAAATATTTTGATCCTCTTCAATAAATAAACTCCACTTCATTTTGATACCCATTTCTTAATAAAAACCTTGCCACCCTAACATTTCTCTTACCTAAAATTCTAGTTTGACACTGAAGAAGAACGTTTTTTGTGCGTGTCATGGTAGGTTTAAGTGGATAAACTTGTGAGGGATGGCCAAGAGAGTTTCGATATAGACACCACCATCATCAGATAAGAAATTAATCCACAGAAAACTCCGCCAATGGTAAAACTAGAAACCATGGCTCCCACCAATGGAAAATGGTATCGGTTTCTGGTCCGCAGAACCGCCCCATCTCGCCATTTGCTCCCCTATATATCTGCAATTTACTCCTCTTTCTCAGACACTTGAGCAAGAAACAAGAGAAAGTTACATTAGTTTAAACAACATCATAATTGAGAACAAAAGCATAGACAAGATGAGTTATTTGAGCAGAGCTTGCATGGCAACAACCGTAGCTGTGATTGAAGGAAGCACAAGTCATAGCTCCCGGTGGAATTTCTCCAGCCTTCAACTTCAACAACCTCTTAATGCCGGCAACCGGAGACACTTTTCCTCCGTTAACTCGCCGGACGACGGGTTCCATGTCCAGGCCGGTGACGAAGAGAACAGAAGAAAAGAGGCAGACGAGTCCCTTCAGAAAGTGATGTACTTGAATTGTTGGGCACAAACCTGAAGACAGACTCAAAAAGAGTCAGAATTTCAGTACTGAAGAGGGTGTGGATCGTTTCCCCTGTCGCATATGCAATAGAAACAAGTTCTTATGATTCTTCAAGGGAATCTTCAACCATCACAACGCGAAATATCAATTTAATAGCCTATGAAAAATAATTCATCCAATCCAATATGAGAAAAAGCTTTATCCTTTCAAAATTGACTTGAGATAAAATGGGAATTTAAGGGATGGGACTTGGGAGATCGAAGACTACCTCTCTGTGTTAATCCCAATAAAAGGTAAAAAGCATGGAGAAGTGGAGTCACAAACACTCTGAATCTTTCTAATCTTTCAACATAAAAATAAAAAGAAATTCTAGTCCATATTTCTATTCATAATGAACAAATTTATTGTTTGTTGTCTTGTTCAATCCGCCATATCTTTGTTGAAGGGCATCAACTTACACACAGAACCAAGAAAATTGCCGACCTCTTGTGTGCAATTCATATGACCAGCTAGTGTTATTTATTTTTAACTCTATCTTTTAATCTTTCCCCTCTCTATGTTCAAGTAAAATGAAAAGTTACATGTTTTTGTTTTTGATGATGGAATAAGCAGTTGGGTTCGCGTAGCCAAATTCCCCAGTCTGTGATTCTGTCTACGGTGTGGCAAGTGGAGACACTTGCTTTGGAGTGACACAGAAATTCAACTTGACTACCCAATTATTTACTTCAAGCAACCCCAACATCAACTGTAGTGCACTCTTCGTTGGTCAATGGCTTTGTGTTGACGGGGCTATAAATGAAATGGCTTGATCTTCATATTCTTTCAAGTACTTGGAAATATATCCTTCATGAATAAGGAAATTAAGAACTTATTATCTTTCCGGGTGGATTTTTTTATTGGCTATTTAATTGAAGTCGCCATTTGTCATATTTCTTGATGTTTGAAATTATGAAATTAATAAAACATGCTCTCTCTCTCTCTCTCTCTCTGTGGCTGTGTTTGCCATTGGCTTGAAAAGAAAAAGTGTATATAAAAAAATAAGAATGTTAGATATGAAAAAGTGAAAAAATTTTGTTTCTATTTCCCTATATTATATGTTGTCGTTAATTTTTTTTTTTTTAAAAAGCAAATAAGAAAAATCTTACAATAGGGGTCTTTCCGGTTCTCCACACGAATGCAAGAGAAAATATGAGACCAATCGAGAATGTTTCCAAACACATTTGAAAGCAGCACATCTAACTACACAATGTTCAAAATAAAATGCACTACATAAAAGGCAATTAACAAAGGAAAAAGAAAAAAAAAGAAAAAAAAAAAGAAAAAAAAAAGGTCCAATCTTGAGGTTCTAGCAGCACAGCAAGGGCTTCACCAAATGCGGCCGAAGACGAGAAACACGTAGTAGCAGCATGAATCATGAATAATTTTACTATTAGAGAATCTAAAACCACAACAGCAACTGAGAGATATCTTTTAAGAGCAAGAGCAAAGCACAGCATAGAAACAGACTAAATATGAGCCAAAAATTAAGTCTTCACCTAATAATAAAACAGCAGGAATAATATATCTAAGGCCTATACAAGTAAAACAACATTTTTTTTTTTTTTTTTGGTATTTAGTAACGATTTTTTAACACCCACCACCACCACCAGTACTAGCAAATCAGAAACCACTGACATATAAACTAAAAACACAAACTCACAAAAAAAAAAAAAATCAGTCACTGAAATCTGTGGTTCCTCTGCGTGAGCTAGTGGTCGTAAGACTGTCTAATGAGTGGCCTCTCACATGGCCACTCAGACCAAAACCATCCATCTTCTTTTCCTGAAAGAATCTCTCCCTCTCAATGTGTTTTGCCGGTGGAAGTGGAATTACAACATGTGGAAGATTCGACTCGTTTTGTTTGGCAGGTGCTGGTGGAATTGCAATAGGATTGAGCACATGTCCAACGAATAGTATCATGCCACTCCTATCTTCTCTGATCAAGAACAAAAATGGGTGGTCAGCAACAAAGTCTATTTTTTCAATGCGGTGCACGCTACGTCGCTGGTTACCGGTGGCTGAGATAGCTGCAGCTCCTGTGCCTTCTTCATTAACTTCTATGAAGGATTTATGAAATATGCCTGAAACGTATAGCTCCTGGCCTACTTGTGAGTCGACCATTTCTGTCAAATTTCCAGTAGCACAGAAAGGAAGTACTAGTCCTAATCCCTTAAGAACATTGGAAGCTTCAAACCCAAAAGAAATCTTAAACTTTGGGATCCTGAAGACACCCAACTCTATTTCTTGATGTGGAAGGTGGCGATATAAGAAGCTAGATTCAGAACACACTTTTTCTACCAAAGATGGCAACCCGTCTTTTGCATCTGGAAGAAAGAAGTACAAGGAAAAGAAGCGCTCATCCACACCTCGCTTATAATGGTGTCTAAGGACTTTGAAACCATCAAAAGCTCGGGCAACCTGCTTCTTTTTGCTAGTCATGAAAGGCACTTGAACTGAGCACCCATTTAGAAGGTAGAAATCATATTCTTTTGTTGCTGATGCATCAAACTTCTGGTTCCAAGTTCCTTTAAAGTATAGTGCATTAGCAAGGACAAACCTGGTTTCGTTGTCAACAGACCCAGGAGGAAGAACCTCTTTGATAAGGCCACTAGTCTCCTTCTCAGCCCATGAATTCACTTCACTTCTCACTTCATCACCCTTGGTCCGAAAATCAACCTGATCCAAAGCCGCCTTATAGGCATTGTCTACAACCTGTTTGAAAGAAGGCTTGAGAGACAGAGACCCGTCGACCCAAACCCCAGTGGCGAAGGACAGGCAGGGCCCGCCCATGGGTTCGCCGTTCCCGAAGACCACGACTATGAGCTTGGAAGCTAAGGACTGAAGCTGGTCGTTGGACTTTGACTTCAAGAAGCAGAGCAACTCGTCCAAGGTGGCGCCGTTAGACCCCGCCGCCATCAAGCTTAGCAACACGTTGATTGACGATGGCGAGAACACAACGTTGGAGTCCTTGCCTTCGTTCAGCAGTAGCTGCTTCGTGATCCCTAGAGCGACGTCGGTTTGGTTGCGAATCGACTCCCGGAGGTTCACTAGTCGTTGACTAATTTGAGGATTCGAAACTTGTAACTCGAAACTCGAAAGAGGTTCCTCGCAATCCATTACTAGTCGTTGGGTAATTTGAGAGATTAATTGAAACCCAAAAGCTGGCCGACTTAAATACTAATTAACAATAATAATTATAAGGAAAACTAAGCCAAGAATAGATGGAAAGGGTGCATATCTCTTCTTACAAACCTCATTCCTTTGGACAAGGATTAAAATTTAATTTTAACTTATAAATTATGTCAAATCATTTAAATTTTTTAAACGATTTATTACTTAACATCATTTACACCGTTAAATATAATGACATTAAATGCTGACAAAAAAAAAATTATATTTCATTAGTTGCGGGTAAAGGGTGATTTGGGGTGTTGGGAGTTGAGGTGTGCAAAGGTTCCCATTGACGTAAAGAATGAAGAATCTTGATTATCAGGCCTCTTCAAAGGCTAAAAATTATATAAACTTATAGAGAAAGTTGATTGGTTAGTTCAAATTCAAAGCACGTACAAAATATATATAGATGTAATTTATATTATTTACACAAATACAATCCTTTCCATCAAACCGAGCTTAACCCTTCGTATATACTTCATAGCATACCCTTTCATAAAATTGAAAAGGTTTGAAGCCGAATTTCTGGGCCAAGGAGCACGACAACAACTGAATGACTCAAAGCACAACAACATAGATGCCAAAATGTGTTGTCACCTCGTATATATTGGCTTCTAGAAGCATCATTTCTTAACTATCTTTCTTTTTTCTTTTTTCTTTTTTTTTTTTTTTTTTTTTGTAATTCATTTCTTAACTCTTGCTTTTAAACAAAACGGTTGAAAACGAATTAATAAAGAAATTTTCTAAATGACAAAAAAATAAAATTCTTTGACGTGGCAAGGCTCAAAGGGAGCACTCATTCTTTGAAGCAAGAATTTCACAAATACAATCAGGAGAATCATGAATCCACGTCCTGTCCATAATCTTCATCGTAGCTAACTTCCCAACCCGTGAGCAGTTTGGTTATACGGTGTCTCCCTCTCTGTCTAGAGTCTACGCCTTTCAAGAGTTTGGTTTGCATTGTGTTATTTTTTTACTATTGAATATAACCTTTTGAAGATTTCCAAGCATTAAGTAGATTTATACTAGTGAGATTTAATTCTTACCATTGATAGTAAATAAGAGGAATAAATGTCCAGACAAAAAAGATATTTATAGACTTCCTAAAAAACCCTTCATACTTCGTAGCGATCGCACTCAACTTTGTTCCCCCTCCCCCCATGGTGGGCTTTTCTAACAAGTAACAATAGCAAAATAAAGTACATTAACGGGACAATTATTATTTATGATGGTCTCTTAATTGTTGGAGTTGATATGTGTTGGTAATAATTTCACTCAACTGGCCCATCAGATCTTAGGCTTCAAAGCCAATAAGCTTACAAGGAAAGCACCATTGGAGTATGAGTCTTAAATCCAAGTTCAATTAAAACTTATTGAAGAATCTAACATAACAGTCCTACTCCAAGTCTAATTGAAGTAGACCACATGTCCAATTTAAACTTTCACCACTCCCACATCAAGTTAAAGAATGAGACATAATCCAAGTTGAATTCTACCTCTTAGCCTATAAATAGGCCCCTACACCAATTACATCACTTAGACTGAAACTAACTTAGGCATTTGAGTTTCCTAACATAGACGCCTCGCAGAACTTGTCCACACCATACTAACAATATGGTTATACCTTTTCACAAACATGACGAATTCATTCGGCCTAAGAGAGGATTGAGCACATGTCCAATGAACAGTACTACCATGTCACTCAACAACACATGATGGTAGCCAAAAAAGCGCATCAACAGAACATTTATTGATTTTTTCTAATCAACAAAACAATTATTAATTATGATGTTCGACTACTTGATGAAATTCAGATGCTTATAATTTTCTCTTCATTTAGCCTGCGAGAGGATTGAGCACATGTCCAATGAGCAGCACCACGCCACTCATATCTTCTTTGATCATAAACAAAAATGGGTGATCAGCAACAAAGTCTATCGTTTCAATCCGGCTTGCGCAAACTTGTCGTACACAAGCAGCGATGGAGACAATTGCAGGTTCTGTTCCTTTTTCATTAACTTCAATGAAGGATTTATGGAATAAGTGTGAAACACATAGGCCCTGGCCTACTTGTGAGTCAACCATTTCTGTCAAATCTGCTTCAGTACAGATAGGGTATTCCAGTCCTTATTCCTTGAGAACATTAGAAACTTCAAAGTCTAAAGAAATCTTAACCCTTGGGATCCTGAAAACTTCTGGTTCCAAGTTGCTGATGTATCAAATTTCTGGAAATGATATTTAGAAGGTGAAATCATATTCTTTTGTTGCTGATGCATCAAATTTCTGGTTCCAAGTTCCTATGAAGTATAGTTTATTACCAGGGACGAGTCCAATCAAGCTGTCAACTGACTCAGGAGAAAACTTATATATCTATATTACAAACCTTGTGAGAAAACTTATATATATATTACAAACCTTGTGAGTTGAGAGTAAGGAGAAGTTTTCTTGTGCATTAACAGTTGTCCAAGTATATCTTGAATGGCACGATATATACTTTATCTAATTGGTCTCGTTGTTCATTATCTTGTGTAATCCGACACGTTTTTGTTGAAGTGGATCAAATTTTAAGCAGATCTCTGAGGATGGCATCCTTGTGTGCATCTCTTTGTCATCAATGACAACTGTAATTTAACTCGCTAAAGCCCATTTTTCTTGTAGTGTGTGAGACTGGCATCCTTGTATTCAATACCCATTTTTCTTGGCTTTGGGTATTGAATAAATCCATGAATAAGGAGAGAGAATTATCTTTCTTATCTTTTTTTTTTTTTTTTTTTTTTTTTTTAATATTTTGTATTGGATCATGTAATATGTGTCAATAGCCATTAGCCATTGCTCTTGGCGGTCAAATTATGAAATTCCTTTCAAAAAAAAAAAAAAAAAGAAGAAATTATGAAATTGATAAAATTTTCTTCTCCCTCCTCGGTAAATTGCTAGCTACGTACTAAAAGACCTTAGGTGCAATATTATGCTATTTATTTTTCCATTTTCTGGTCCGTAGACCGTAGTAAGCCATGTGTGCAGAGCGGAAGCAATATCAAGCAACAAAAATTGAAAATATAATCGTCAAAAATAAATAGATGGTTATACATTTTCTCTAGCTCGACAATTTTTTTTTTTTTTTTTACATAAAACAGAACAACAAATTACAACAAAGTGCTGGACAACCCAAACAAAAAGCAGGACAAATAAACATAAAATAAAAAACAAATTAATGCAAGAAATAAATGAAGCGGGCCTATGGTTTCTTAGTACGAAGACCAAGAAAATAGACCACCAAAAAAGGCGGTTATATATATAGTGTGTCAAAGAAGGCACAACCACAAGGGCTAGGGAGGAGCACGGAATTGGAAAAATTTCACAAACCTCCTAAACCCCAAATAACAAACAAGAACCAACGGTGGCAGGGACTCGAATACACAGAGAAAAGAACAACATAAAAACAAAAACAATGAAAAGAAGAAACAAAACCCAGAATAGACTATGAAAAAACAACAAGAAGATTAAAAGAAATACGAAAGACAGCAACATCGATCGATGAAGAGGCGGAGATTCAAAAGACAGCAGCAGCATCTTGTTATTTTTTTACTATTGAATATAAGTATATAACCTTTAGAAGATTTCCAAGCATTAAGTAGATTTATACTAGTGAGATTTGATTCTTACCATTGATAGTAAATACGAGGAATAAATGTCCTGACAATAAAGATATTCATAAACTTCCTAGAAAATCTTTCATACTTCATAGTGATCGCACTCAACTTTCTTCCCCCTCCCCCCATGGTGGGCTTTTCTTACAATAGCAAAATAAAGTACATTAACGGGACAATTATTATTTATGATGGTCTCTTACTTGTTGTAATTGATATGTGTTTGTAATAATTTCACTCAACTGGCCATCAGATCCTAGGCTTCAAAGCCAATAGGCTCACAAGAAAAGCACCTTTGGAGTATGGAGTCTTAAATCCAAGTCCAATTAGAACTCATTGAAGAATCTAACACAACAGTCCTACTCCAAGCCTAATTGAAGTAGACCACATGTCCAATTTAAACTTTCACCACTCCCACATCAAGTTAAAGAATGAGACATAATCTAAGTTGGACTCTACCTCTTAGCCTATAAATAGGCCCCTACACCAAGTACAACACTTAGAGTGAAACTAACTTAGGTATCTGAGTTTCCTAGCATAGACGCCTCGAAGAACTTGTCCACACCATACTAACAATTTGGTTATACCTTTTCACAAACATGACGAATTCATTCGGCCTAAGAGAGGATTGAGCACATGTCCAATGAACAGTACTACCATGTCACTCAACAACACATGATGGTAGCCAAAAAAGCGCATCAACAGAACATTTATTGATTTTTTCTAATCAACAAAACAATTATTAATTACGATTTTCGACTACTTGATGAAATTCAGATGCTTATAATTATTAATAAAGATGTTCGACTACTGCGAGAGGATTGAGCACTTGTCCAATGAGCAGCACCACGCCACTCATATCTTCTTTGATCATAAACAAATATGGGTGATCAGCAACAAAGTCTATCGTTTCAATACGGCTTGCGCAAATTAAGATGTCGTACACAAGCGGCGATGGAGACAATTGCAGGTTCTGTTCATTTTTCATTAACTTCAATGAAGGATTTATGGAAAAACCAAAAAAAAAAAAAAAAAAAAAAAATCTACAATTGAAAAATTGAGAGTGAAATATATTGGAAAAAATGAGTTTCTACGAAAAGAAACTCTCTCACTATTAATATTTCCTGAATTCAATGTAAAATTTATAAAAGAAAAGCAATCATTTGAATAAAAAAATCATATATAAATTAGAAAAAAAAAATAAGGGTCAAAAACAAAAAATGGAAGAACATAAACACCGGAAATAAAGATAAAAAAACGAAAATATGAAAATATTAATATAATTGAAATAACTATTCTAGCAAAACAAAACAAAGAAACAAAGAAAAAAAAAACTGTAGTATAATTTTTCATTGAGAAACAACGATTGGAAAATTGAAAAAAACAGTTATAGGAAAAAAAATAAATAATAAAGAAAATAACTGTAGTTTAATTTTTCATTGAGAAAAAAAGAATAGAAATTCTCTCTCTCTCTCTTGTCTTTTTCGGAAATTGATTGATATAAATAGAAAGTAAAAGCAATAAAAATAAAAAATAAAAGCAAAAAAAAAAAAATATATATATATATAGGGGATAAAAACAAAAATGGAAGAACATAAGCACCAAAAGTAAACATATAAAATGACAATACTAATATAATGGAAAATAAATGTTCTAGCAAAAAATAAAAAATAAAAGAAATAAAAGAACTGTAGTATAATTTTTCATTGAGAAACAACTATTGGAAACTCTCACGTACTTTCCCTCCCTCTCGTCTTTTTCCTGAATTGAGTATGAAATTTACAAAGGAGCATTGAGATAAAAATAGAAAGCAAGAGAAGAAAAGAGAAAAATAAATAGAGAGAATTTGAGAACCTTTTGTTTTCTCCATTAAGATATCAATTAAATGTATTATAAACAAAACCCCTACATTTTAATTGTCTCACATTGAGATATAAAGAAAAAGCAAGAGAAGATAAAAAGAAAAATAAAGAAAGAGAGAGAGAGAGGGAGAGAGAGAGAGAAAATTTGTAAACCTTTTGTTTTCTTCATTAAGGCAGTTAAATATATTACAAATAAAATCCATACGTTTTAATTGTCTCACATTGAGATATAAACATAAAGCAAGAGAAGATAAAAAGGAAATTATATAAAGAGAACCTTTTATTTTCTTCATTAAGATATCAATTAAATGCATTCTAAATAATATAAAGAGAAAGCAAGAGAAGATAAAAAGAAAAAGAGAGAGAGAGAAAGAGAATTTGTGAACCTTTTGTTTTCTTCATTAAGACAATTAAATATATTACAAATAAAACCTATACATTTTAATTGTCTCACATTGAGATATAAACATAAAGCAAGAGAAGATGAAATGAGAAAATTTGAAAAGATTTTGTTTTCTTCATTTAGACAATTTAATGCATTACAAATAAAACCCTTATGTTTTAATTGTCTCACTAAAAGGCTAACATCTAAAACGCCACGTGTCGCAATTCTAGGCAAGAAAATTTGTGAAACTTTTGTTTTCTTCATTAAGACAATTATGTCTCATATTGAGATATAAACATAATGAAAAAGATGAAAATAAAATTAGATAAAGAGAGAGAGAGAGAATTTGAAAACTTTTTGTTTTCTTCATTTAGACAATTCAATGCATTACAAATAAAACTCCTATGTTTTGATTGTCTCACTAAAATGCTAACATCTAAAATGCCACGTGTCACAATTTTAAGTACTTTCTAATAGGATTGGTTGAAGACACGTGTTACAATTCTACGCACTCTCTAAACTAAAACTCAGCTTTTATATATATATGATGATTAGGAATTAGCTTCTGGAAGCATGGTACCATTTTTTAACTCTGGCTTTGAAACAAGAGAAATGCTATAAGAATTCCCTCTTGAACACTCTCAACTCAAGCGTGTACTTTTTAATGTGGGAGTAGTAAAAAGAGAGTAAGCAGACATGATTAAAAAAACGTTGTAGTGGAAAACTAGTGTGACAACTCTCACATTAGAGAGTATGCACGTCAGAATGTAAATGAGAATGAGAATGTTCGTGTACACGTTTGAATGTAAATGAACTGTCCCGTTTCCTTGGTGAAAAAAGAACCAATAAAGAGATTTTCAAATGATAATAATACAACGTTTTCTTCAAATTTAAAGGCTCAATCAATGGGTTATGGGTGTATGCTATCTCCCAGTGTACACTTTTTCTTGATTGTCAAAAGATTTTCCTAGAGAACCGTTCATATTAATCACACTCAACTTTTCCCCAAAAGACCAACAACACAAGACAAAAAATAAAAAAAGAATTATTGTTCTTTATATAATCTTGTACGTGTAATCCGCCATATCTTTCATGAAGTTCATCCACTTTTGTGCAGAACTCAGAATCACATCCGGCTGCATGCTAGAAAGCCGATCTCTTGTTTGCAACCCATATGACAACTGTTACTTTGCCTAATTTCTTGGACTTTTCACTGATTTTTCTATTATAAATAGGATGTTTCCATGGAGACCAAAACTCACTAGAGGAGCTTCCATTAGAAGAAGGAAAAAGAGAAGCAAATAGAAAACATGTCTAGGGCTACCAACACAACAGCCGTGATATCTAACTTGGTTTTGATGCTTTCTCTCCTCCTCGTCTTCTCCAGGGCCGAAAGTCGATTTTTTTCGGGTAAATTTGAGTCCAACGGTATCATTTACCATCATTTGCAATAGAAAATGATTGATTTAAATATTTAATTAATGTTTTTGTTTTCGATCTTGAAATAAGCAGCTACATTCCTACAGCCAAGTTCTCCCACCCTGGTTTGTGATTCTGTTTACGGAATAAAAAGTGGAGACACTTGCGTTGGCGTAACACAGAAATTCGAGTTGCCTACTGAGCTCTTCGATGCATTCAACCCTAACCTCAACTGCAGTGCACTGTTCGTTGGTCAATGGATTTGTATTGACGGGAATATAAATTAAAATGGCTTAATTTGAAAGTAATTGGAAATAAATCCATGAATAAGAAGAGAAGAAGTAATTATCTTTCCATGTATTTTTTTATTTTCAATCGTTATTCTTTGTTTATTGGTGCTGAAATTATGAAATACAACTCTGTCTCTCTCTCTCTCAATTGATGAAAATTCATTCATTTCATTGGGTGTCTACATCTTAATTTATACAGTGCTTAAAAACGTAATTAGCTAAACAGAATCAGAAAGAAAACTCTCCAAAGAAATATGCTTAAAATATTACAGTTTTGTCTACAATTTCATACAAACTAAATACTGCATGGACTGTACCATCCAAGGACGGAGACAGAGTTTAATATGAATAGAGATCAAGGACCAAAAATTTTAGTGGGTGGGCCAATAGGCAAAAAAAAAATTATCTTATAATTTTTTTTTTTTTTTTTTTTTATCTTCAAAAGAAAATTTCTTGTGTTGGGGGGATGGCCTACACCGGCCACCCCAGTTCCGTCAATGGTACCATTAGTAATTTGTAAGAAACTTACCGTAAAAATTGTAGTACTGCTAATAGAAATAATGTAGTTAAATTGTTTCCCAAGCTAAATAGGGAAAATACAACTAATAAAGCAAATAATATAACGGTAAATAAGGGTATTTTATTATTAGGAAAATACTAATATATTCTTCACAATTTTAGGTGGGCTTATCTTTTCCGGTTGTAAAGTAGGCCGTTTGTTAGAAAATCTAAGCAAACCTTGCTTGGGTGTACAACTTTAGAGTAGGCCCAATCCTCTTTTGTCAATAGTTGAATCTTGACGGGCTGGAAATTCTCCCAGACTTAATTTGTCGAACTAATATATGTCCAAAATACATTTGATTTTCACATGATTTTTTTAAAATGCTTGTGAAAAGTTAAAAAATAAAAAAATAAAAAAATAAAAAACCACCACGTAAGAATCACATACGTTTTGAACACGTGTTAATTGAATAAATTAGGTTAAAGAACAGGTAGGAGAAAATTTATCTAACCCAATTTGACCTTCTAAAATTTAAGCAAGAGTTGTGTATTGACTAAAGCTTTGAAACCAATGATGATTGATGAAGAACGGTGTAGTGGTAACAAATTATTCAATTATTGGTATGGATATATGTGAGATAGCTTGAAAGTTGGAAGCAACCCCGGGAGATTCCAAACCCTAAGCAGGACTTTGCTTTTAAGTCTTAATATGATTCCCTCCATGAACAAAAAGAAGGTCGGCGCGTGCAAACTAAATGTGACAATTTGTGTTTGCATGTCAAGGTATTGATATTCAATTATATGAGTCAACTCTAAGCCAACATATTTTATTAAACAAGTCAGATCCGTAAACCCTAATCTGCTAATTTCATATTGGGTCTGTGTCATGTCTTGTTTCGCATTTTGAATTTCAGTTGTGTTGAAGTATTAGTATAAGACTGTATAAATTAATCATAACTCAACCTATTTAATTAAACTTTTTAAACCCTTCAATCATAATTCACCAATTTTTTTTTGTGTGTCAAGCTTAATTACTAGCCTAGTGTCGACATCCTTCCCACAAAAGACTCTTATACACATTGATATGAAGGAACAAAAGTACTCTTTTTTTAACTTTAGAATCGCATGTGGTTCCTAAGTAAAGTTGTTTAATACCAATTCACGAGAAAGAGAGAGAATTATATTATATCTTATCCAAAAACATAAGGGTAAGGAAAGGCAAAAGGGCATGAATTGAAAATGAATCAAAAGTGTAGTCATGAGATTCTCCTTTGCTTCAGTGCAAAGCCGTGACCAAATCTACCTTTCCCACAAGATTTTGGCCTATCATATCATATCATATGAGCTTCGCATTTTTTGTTCTATCTATTCATCATTACGCTTGTTACCGAAAGCTCCTACACTCTCATTATTACGTGAAAAAAGAAGAAGAAAATGCTTCACTCAAACCATGTGAAATCCGATTCCCCACTTGTTATAAAGCTGTGAATGTTACAAAATGTTCGTTTTAGTTGTGGATTAAGTCTCCCTTTTTCAGGAAACTGCCTTCCAATTTCCAGCCACGTGGTTATATTGATGGTACATTATTCATCATTATCCACTTTTTATTTTATTCTTGCAACCGGGTTATTATATATTAATTGAAGAAAAATATTGTACATACTCTCTAAGTATCTGACATGTAATAAAAATCACCGTTAGATGTTACATATACTTTCATTTGTTATTTCATTCAATAGTAATTTTCGTTTTTTACTACTACTTCAAGAAGTGAGCACTTTAAAGTATGTGTAGCAATCCTCTTAATTAAACGATTAAATTCATCATTTTATATTAACTAATCTCAATTAAGTTTTATCTTCTAACTTATCTCAAGGAGCAAAAGAGTTGGAACTTGTAGGACAATGGACCCAAAGCGTCTATATCCATTTCACAATTTGTACCAAGAACATTTCAAAACTTCGGGAATCGGTTTCCACATATTTTGAGAAATGTCAAACAAAATAAGTCAAGCTATCAATTGTATAAGGCCATCCTATATACCCCTTTGTCGATAAGATGTGGAAAGAACAGAAGACTGACAACAAAGAAGTAAATCAAGATTTTCGTTCTAAATTAGGAAGAAAACTTTACAATTAATGTCTCCAACCTCTTGCTTTGAGGTTGCTTAACTTGCTATAAAGGGTAACTATTTTCTGACGACACAAAATCAACAGGTATAAGCTTTATTAATTGCATATAGATCAGCAACCGACCAAGAAGAGGTTGGTTATTTTAGTGTCATCCAAAATTATCCTATCTTAACCGACCAAACGATATCTTGTGTGAAATTAGGAGAAGCCATTGACCTTATTTATTGAAGAAGTGTGAACATAATCAACACTTGATAAAGAGACAGATGTAAGGATACATTTGAAATCCTAATTAAATCCTCCCTCTGTGGGCTTTTACGACCATTGTCCTCGTACTATTGTACCTAAGGATGACAATTTATGTTTGATTCTCAGATTTTGGTCGTGTTAAAGCATGAATATAAGATTATATATGTCAACTTTAACTTAACCTATATAATTAAATGGGTTAGGCTCCTTTACTCTAACCTGCTAATTTTGTATTGGGTTCGTGTCAAGTTCACGGGTCATGTCAAAAATTGACAACTCTAAATGTCACGTGTTGGGTTCGTGTTATATCAAGGTATGAATGTAAGACTTTATAGTTTAACTTTAACCTAACATATTTAATCAAACAAGTCAGACCTCTTAATTTTAACCTGGATCGTATTGTGTTCGCAAGCCCTAGCAAAAATTGACAACCCTGTTGTACCCATATGCTATTATGTCTACTAGAAAAGACATTAGACTAGTGAAAATCACTTGCTCCGAAAATAAATGTCAATTTAATCAACTAAGTTGAAAGCATTTCGTCTACTTTCTCCAACATTTATTCATCGAAGTCAATTTTGTTTACAGCTCATAAGCTGCAATTGCATTAGCACTAGAAAAAAAATAAATAGACGAAATGGTGGAAATCCCAATAAGGAGGCCCTTTTTTTTTTTATTATTATCAGAGTAGGTACTTCTCATTAAAAAATCACAGAACCAGATCTAATAATAACAAAAAGGAGGCCTAGGTATATTCAATTGCATCAAATTATTTGGCTAGAGATGGGTGCACTAGAAAAGTCCAACCTATATCATCACATAATATTAATTGTTAATTAATCCAATTCAATAATTTAGTCAAATTAACTATAATAAGAAGACAATTAGGGGAAGGGACAGTATTGGAATTGCACAAAAAAAAAATACATCTTGACCGAATACAATCTAGCATTCTCAAAACCAAATTATTTATGCAATGTAAATTATTAGCCTTAGCAGGTCGACAAAACAGATCAATTGTCATCTATATACTGGAATTTCCGTTGTAAATGAAAGACAGGACATTTGTAAATCGAAACTTCTTTTTTTCTTTTTCTTTATTTGTGGATAGTTTTGAGACATCATAGTTTTGTGGATAGTAAAACCAATACAGATATAGCCTCCACATTGAAACCATATACCCAATAGTATGTACTGCTAAACAAAGATCAAACAAAAAACAGAGAAAAAAGACAGATCTTTGTCCCATCAGACGTTTTTCGTAGCCTGGGCTCCCTTGGACATCTCCACGTTAGGGTAATCATCATCATCATTCACGAATCTGGACCAGTACCAGTGGGACTTCCATACTTTGTTCATCTCTTCAATTGGGATGTTCTTTGTCTCAGGCAAGAAGAAGAAGATAAAAATGGACATCGCCACCACAAAGAAGGCGAAGAAGAGGAACAACCCGAACTTCATGCGGCACAGCATTGCTAAGAAGGCTTGGGCAACAATAAATGTGAAGATCATGTTCACTGACACGTTTATACTTTGAGCAGCAGATCGGATTTCCAGAGGGAAAATTTCACTAGGCACCAGCCACCCGAGGGGTCCCCAAGACCAGGCAAATCCTGCTACGTAGATGCAAATGAAAAGCACCACAACAATTGCATACCACTTGGGCAATTCACCTGGATTACCACTTACTCCAAATTTAGCAGCAATTGAAATTGCAACAACAAGCTGCACACATGCAGAAAATCAAAATAAACAATGGTCAGTTATAGTAGTGAGTAAAGATAACAATTCATATGTCAGGTCGGGTTCAGATTGTACCTGGCATATGAGCATCTGAGCTCCACCCTCAAGGAAAAGGAACCTTCTTCCCCACTTATCAACACCATAAATGGAAACCATGGTTGCAACAACATTAACAATGCCGGTAATCACAGCAGACATGAGGGAAGCATTATCTCCGAATCCAATGGTGTTAAACAAAACAGGTGCATAGAACATGATGACATTGATTCCAGTGAACTGCTGAAAGAAGGGAATTAAGATGGCCATGGAGAGGTGGGGTCTGTATTTTCTTTCCAACAAGTTAGTCCAAGGGTGCTCCACAAGCCTTGATGCTTCACTTGCCGCAACAAGGTCACTGAACTCATCCTCAACATCATCAACGCCTCTAACTCTTTTTAGTTGAGTTTTGGCCTCATCCTGTTTACCACGCTCAATCATGGAGTTGGGTGTATCAGGAAGGACTAGTGAACCAATGGTGATTATAAGGGCAGGGACCACGGCTCCACCCAAACTCAACCGCCATCCCCAGCCACCCTTGATCTTGGCAAAGAAGTAGTTCAACACATTGGCAATAAGGATACCAACTGTGATTGATAGTTGGAAGCCAATGTTTAGAGCACCTCTGAATTTGTAAGGAGCCGTCTCTGAGAGGTAGAGTGGCACAGACTGTAATTACAAAAAACAGAACAAAAAGCCAAAATTAACAGCTAAACCAATATTTTAATTTTGTAATTAACAGATGATAATTAGATGGGAATAAATGAACAACACGTCGTTCTCGGGCGGGGCCAGATGTTGATGTCAAGTTGTCATGCTTCTTCGGAAAAATACAAAGTCTTTAATTATCAATGAGAAAATCAAGCAAGAAAACAAATGCACATGGTATACTTGATTGATTGAGCCGCTATATTTCAAATTGCAAATTTCTAATTCAACGCCGTGGAATCCATAAGTAAACTATGGCGGAAAAGGAGTGCACAACAGTGATGTCGTTGCAAAGAAAATATGGCATATAGAAATGACTTTTTGGGACGATAATTGTAAATTAAAAAGGGCAAAGTTTAAGACTTCGGTTACTCAAAAGTCTTCTCTCCCACCCGCCCTATTAGTGGCTATTTCCGTTTGTAGATGAGAGGGGGGAAAACCACGGTCATCTTTTCTTTTCCAACCTTTCTCAGAAACCAAACAGTTCAATTCTACTTACAAAGCTCAACGCACAAATCAAAAAAATAAAAAAATAAAAGAAAGTGAGAGAGAAGCAGAGATGAGTACAAGCCCATATCTCTGCAGCCGAAAAGCAAACAAAGAGTTTAGAAGCCCATATTCGGATCAGAAACAACTTGGTATCAGAAAATCTTTTTTGTCAACATTCCAAGCAATTGTCTCATTGCATAAATAAAAGATCTGAAAGAAAAAATAAGACATATTCAACCAAAAACCCCCAAAGAAAAGAAAAAAAAAAAAAAAAAAAAGGTGAAAGCATCTCACAACCAAAGGGATAAAATAAAGCATTGTGCTTCATATTTGTTTTCAGACAGCACACTTTTTGTTCTCTACCGACAACTTTCAATGAACCAAAACAAAAACACAAATAAACCCCACAAATAATATGATCCCAGATCAGGAAATGGAGAAACACAATACCTGATTGGCAAACCCAATACCGAGACCAAGCAAAATTCGGCCGACGATGAGCATCCAGACCGCTTGGGCAAAACCATTGAGGATGGCACCCACGAAGAAGAGCACACCTCCGAACAGCATGGACAACCTTCGTCCGAATTTACGTGTCACAGTGGACGCCCCGATCGATGATACGAGAGCAGCCAAATACAGCGACGACGTGAACATGGTCAGGGTCTCGCTGTCATATTGACAGTACTGGTCGGTGGTCGTCTCCGAATGCTTCTTCCGGTACACCGACGGGAAGAACTTTATCAAGAACGGGTCCATGGACGTGACCCCACCTATCAAAAACCAAAAATAACACATCAAAAATCGTCACCAACATTCAAAAAAATCAAACAGTTGATCAAGATTTGGACTTAATGGGTGCTCTTTACCAGAAATTCCAATATCGTAGCCGAAAATCAAACCCCCCATGCCCGCCACGATACATGTTACAAGCACATATGGAGTGAGGTTTCCCGGGTACTCCCTGCCTGGCACACCCGCCGGAATTCCTCCTACGGCAGGCATTCTCGCTGGTTTTTCACGTCAAATTTTTGAAAAGAGAGAAGAATGGCTAAAGAGAGACTGATGTCTACCGTATGAGACAACTAGAGCCAGGGGAAGAAGGAACCTACAAGTCTCCCTATGGTAATGGACACATACACCAAGCTGGAAAAAGGATGGAGCTTTTCTACTGTCCTAGCTGCTGTATATATAGAAACTAGACGAAGACTTTTTCTATTTTTTCTGGTTTCAGCCAGATAAGATTATTTCCAACTACTTAAAATAGGACCGTCGCTGAGCTGTCAACTACATAATTTCTTCTTATTCACAAAATCAACATAATTTCGTTAACTTCGTTTTTTTTTTTTTTTTTTTGTTGGTGCAGATAAGGCTTTAACGAAGCTAAACTTTCCTAGCTTTCTGGAATATAACTCTTTTCACGGTCGCTATTAAATTGCATAAAATCACGTACACCGTTGGATCGTCTTATCGATATAAAAGAGTCGGTGGCATCAATTTACACGTCATATATTACTCATACGGATAGGGATATATATATATATGTGATTCGTATATGTCTCGGGTTTGAGTCAGCAAAAAAGGTTTCAAAAAAAAATATTGAGCTTATCGGTGTCGGGATAATGTTGGATTAGTACAGGCTGTGGTACGTCGGCTCCGCTATTATGGCGTCGTAATAATAGTGAAGTGGGGGATACGTGACTTAAAAAAGGCCTTTACAGCAGAGTACAAGGACCATGTGACGCCCCCAGGATAAATACAACTACGCAATTGTACGACTTTCTAGCCATGAATTTCGCTTAGGTTTTTAATTTTACAAACAAAAAAAAAACCGTAAAATTAAATCTAAACGGTTCAAATAAACTATAAAAACTGTAATTTTTTTTAAAAAAATTTTAATCCTCTAACAATAAACATCCATTGCCCATTGGATACTGGCCATGTTGAGTCGTTGACCCAACGGCCAACAGATCGAGCTTCACCGTGTTCATTGCCTGCAAACACTGAAAAGGTTTGTGAAAATTTGAACTTTGTTTTGTCTTTCAATGGGTGTTGGAGCAGATGTGATTGGGCGGTGTGTTTTTGTTGCCAGTAAAAATCTGAGAGAATCTTTCAATTCAAATGGAAAATGGGGACAACGGAAATTAATGTTTCTTTCTTAACTGTTACTGGTCTTTTTATACGTTTTTTTTTTTTTTGTTATATTTTTTTTATCTGTGAGTTAATCCTTATTCTCAACGTTTTAATGGTCTTTGATTAGATTGTCTGTTGCTTTGTCCTTCTTCCATTGTCGAAGTTCTTAAACTAACAATATAATATAATATCAACCTTATCCAATATAATTATATATGTTTCTTTGTGAGTTACCCAATGTGAATGTAAATGTGGTTATTCAAATGAAGCTATTATGTTTGTTTTCACACTTATTTAGCACACTCAATTTACATTAAGTAGCTAATGTTTAAGTGGCTTTCGATTGCGTGTCAAATAGTATGAAATCAATGTAAAGAATAGTATTACTAAAAAAAACTAATATATTTTTTCGCGTACTTGGTGAATTGGTCAATGTCAAAAATATTGGACTTGTGAACTTATAAATATAGGTATTTAAATGAATTTGTTATCAGAAACTATCTTTTTTAATTATTGTTTAAATATTAATTAACAGGTTAAATCAATCATTCTCTAGCTATGAGTTTAAGTTTTTTTTTGAATAAGTAGTGATTTAATATGGTATTAGAGTAGAGATCTTGACTTCAAAATCCATCTCCGTAATTCGTTTCACTTATTTATGAAAAAGTTCGAACTTACACGTGAGAAGAATATTTCTATAATATTAATTCAAAAAGTAAATTTAACATTTTTTTTTTTTACTAACTAAATTCAACTTTTGAAATAAACGCTAATTTTTTTTACTATGGGCTCGTGAAGTCTGTAATTTTTTTTTTTGCTAAATTTGCAATGCTTAAATTTTCATTATTGTTTAGTGAACTAATTAAATATTGCACCGTTGGAATAAATTTTACCTAAATTGATACTGCATATGATATGTCAAGAATTAATCCTGATCACACCTTTATTTAAGTAGTTTCTAATTTATTGAGGCAGTCTCCACCGTTAAATTTAATGAATTCTATGGATGTAAATGCCTAAATGGGCTACGTTACCAAATAGTAACCTACATTTCCTTTATTTGCTTCAAACTCAACTGGCAGTGCTAACTAACAGTCAATAGTAATTAGTTGTTACAAATCTTAAAAACTACAATGCACTGTATCACTAAACTAATTACTTCACATCGATTATTATTTCTTCAATAATTATATTACGGTTATTTAATCAATAACCATATATATTTTGTTACTTACTATTAATTAATAGCCATAAATTAAAGAATATAAAACGCATATATATAATAACCATATATAGTGAAAACATTGCATAATTTTTATTATTAAGTAATAGCCATATATATTTTGTTACTTAATATTAATTAATAACCATAAATTAAAGAATACAAAACACATATAATAATCATATATAGTGAAAGCATTGCATATAAGAGACAAGAGCATTAACTAGTTTTATAAAATTTTAATGGGTTTGATTATATCTCTTAATATATTAGGACATATACAAATTAAATTTTGTTACTTAATATAGGTACCAATTAAATTTTGTTATCTAATATTTTTTTAAAAAAACAAATAATTAATATTATTAATTAATTTTTGACGTGTGAAATAATGGCACGTCAATAATTATTGATGTGCGAAAATATGCCACGTCAATAAAGTTTTTATTGACGTGTCACTATTGCCACGTCAATAATTATTGACGTGGCAAAAAGTGTGTTACTGTTTGTCACGTCAAAAAACACCATATTTTTTGTTGTGAAGTTTGGAGTAAGACTTCATTCCTGTATTTAAATTAATAAGGTAATTTTTTAACAATATATGCATATGAAGATTAATAAAAACAAAATTTTGGTTTGTTTGTTAACCCTCATTCATTTTCAATTTTATTTTTCTATTTTCAAAATAAAAATATTGACAAATAAGTTAAAACACAAAATACTCAAAACTATTTTTACCTTTATATTACTTCCCCCCAAAAAAAAAAAAAACCCATCTAAAAAGCATTAACGAACACTACCTTCAATTTTCATTTGTGTCAATTTAGAAGCAAATTTTATTGGAAGGGATATATATATATATATATATATATATGAGGTTGTTCTTGTCCTATCGTTTTTTTTTTTTTTGTTTTTTTTAATTTTGTTTGGAGTATGTTGACTCTAACGGTAACCCAGTGCAAGACCTAATTATAAACATTACATACACCCCTAACTCTTTCCTGGTACAAGGTTTAAACTTTAAAGATTGTTAGAACATATATTTATATTAAGTCGATTTATTTTTCTTATAAGAATATTTCTCATTTAGGTTTGACCATAACCAAATCCACCTACCACAATTGTTTTTTTATAAAGCGCTCAACTACCCCAAATTCTTTTCACTCTCTTTTCTCTCTTTAATTCTCATATTTTATATAAAATTCTACAATTAACAGGGGCGGAACTATGTGCTAGGGTGTGTTCCCCCAAAATTTTATAATTCTTTATATATATATATATATATATATATATATATATATATTATGAATTTGTCCTCCAAAAATAGTATATTTGTCCTCCAAAAATTAACATATTATGCATTATTCCGTTTATATGTTTTTTTTCTTAGCCATCTTCCTCGCATCTCATTTTTCTTGCATTTATTTGTGTTTTTTTGCGCAAAAATGTAGAATATGATAAAAATAACCGTCCCCCACTCTAAAAAGCCTGGTTTCACCCCCGACAATTAATCATGTATGTTCTTCCGTCAAGTATTTTTTTTCAGCTCTACATTTTACTTTGAATACATGCGTGTCTTTAACGAGAAGTAGATATATATATACCGTTTGATAAAGGAAAAGAATCTTATACGACGTAAAACTACGTGTGGTTGTAAAATAATTTTGCCGCAAACATCGCGATTAATAATGGCAATGTCTTATTCTTCCAAAGAGCAACAAAAATGAGATATTGATCGGTCGTGAAACCATGGATCCTTACCCCTTTGAAACTTCCATATGGCGGCCTTCCAACAAAAGCGAAAGCTGGAGTGGGAAAACGAAAGTGGACCAATATAAAGAAAAAGAGAATCAAAACAAAAGCGAAAAAAGAAGTTGGAGAGTTTCCTTCACTATTCAAAACATCCCCTTTACGATTTCTTCACTTTAGATGTTTTTATGGAGAGCTTCGTTGGGAAGCTTATACCCTTTAGATTTTGCTTTCTCGTAAATGATACTCAAAAACTTTTTTTTTAAGCCCTTGATTCACATGGCCGGAAGAGAGAATGAAAGATCAATCAAGAATGCTTCTGAACACATGGTTAAAAACAGTCCATCAAACTAAATAATGTGCACACTAATTGCATTTCTTAAAACTTTGCAAACCTTCAAGCTATACAAAGATAACAACTTGACATTAATATCAGTAATAATAGAGGTAAAACCAGATGTCGTTGTTGAATAGCAAGTATGATTGATGTTGATGGCATCTCCTTCCAAAGTTAAAGGATAAAAATCCCGAGAGAAGAAGCCACTTGAGATGCTAGCAATGTAGATTGGGCTTTAGTGACGGCGGCGTCAATTATAGAGACGTTTGGTAGAAGCATAGATAATCTTATTAGGGTCACTAAAAACCATAAACATTAAGATTGCACTTCAAACATAAGATATTTAGAATCATAATAGTAATTGTGCGGATCTGTTTTTTTGTTTTTGTTTTTGTTTTTGTGTTTTTGTGTTTTTTTTTTTTTTTTTTCCACCTTCTTGGTTAATTGCTTATGTTGTGGATATCCTCTAGGATTAAGCTTAACTCCCTTTTTTCCCCTTGTTTTCAACAGAAATTATTGTGAAAAAGGCTGGTCATGATGAGTCATGACAGTCCAAACCCATCAAAGTCAGTCTGTGAACCTGTCTTCGGCAGGCTCAGTCCAAACACATGCACAAGAATTCCAGTTGGGCACAGCAAATGTGAATCAATGAATTAAGGACTGCCAAAAAAGTGACCCACATGCATGTACCCAAGGTAATTTTGTTGCATAAATAAAGCTCACAAATACCTTAAATGGTCTAACATAACATAAATTACTGAACTTGTTGATCGTATTAAAAATTATTAGTCTTAAATAACTTGGTTTAAAGTGTTCAAAAGAGGCTGGCTTGAAGCCTTGACCGTATGTGAAGGCAAGCAGTGAAAAGGGACCCTTCTTGGCTTCCGCAGTCGTCTTGTATTAATCCAGGGGCCTGCAATTCCAATAACTATTAATGGGAGATTTGGTTGGGTCCCTCTATAGAGTACATGCGTCCTCAAAGGCTGATTCGTCACATTCACACGTCTTGTCTCTAATGGGGGATGGGGCATATATAGAGACGCGAGTAGTTGCTATTTGGTTTTGTGTCATCACCCCAACGTCTTGCTTCGGTGTACATGGAGCGTAGACCATTGAATGGCATCAAGTTTTATTTTACTTCACATTTTTCAATATTTTCTTAAATTTTAAAATTTTCAACTCATTTCCATTCTATCTTCATATAACTTTTAAAAGGGTCTAATACTAAAAACCTCCATAAGGTTATGACACTTTATTTTTTTTCTCTTAGGTTTTGATTTGTATCACAGGAAATATCTGTAGTTTTGATAAAGACTAAGGGGGTGTTTGGCAACAGCCTTGACCTAGGCCTAAACACTGTTTTTGTCCTTTTCCTAATGTGAAATAACACTTTTGCCCTTCATATGTTTCACCCAAAAACAGTGGCGCAGCTTCTCTTTTCCTCTTCTCCATTTCCACCGCTCTCTCCGTAGAAGAAGCACTTCCACCAAGCCATGGCTAGGACGTTCAGTGTGGAAATGGAATTCAAGAGAGATGAGGGCTTGGTTTTGTAGCCCATTTCTCCAACCCATGACGCCAAGAGATGAGAGATGGTCTGATCGAATTTTTATCCCTGCATTTCATGGTCTGCTCTGATTTTCAGGTGTTGATTTCACGGCCATAAAAACCACGCCATGCTTGATGCCCCCTTCAAAATCAGAATTCCAATTTTTCCTCATTTTTGAGACAGAGAGGGTTGAGTTTGCAAGCATTGGGAAGCAGAGAATAACGTAAGCTTTTCTTTTGCTTTTTGAAGAGACTGAGAGGGTTGCTTTTTGTATTTTGATTTTGTTTTTGTATGTTTTCATTGTGTTTTTTTCCATTGAATTGCTTACGTGGGATTCAATGGGCTAGCATGTGAGACTGTTCTTTCAAAAGAGAGAGAGTGTGCGTATAGGCTGTGGCCTGTGGTAGACCTATAAAGTTTCAGATTTGCAGACCAGAAATACAAAATCAGTCTCTGAAGAATGCAGACCCAGAGGACCTCCAAGACTCGGTGGAGCTGCCCTTCGCCTTGCTCCGTCTCAACAGCTTCAACTCCAACAACCACCAACCCTGCACCACTTACGGCTGTTCTGGCTCCAACCCCATGAAACGGCGCTCTCCCTCGTCGTCTTCCTCTTTCCAAGACCCATGACACCCTGACCCCTCCCACTCCGAACCCAACCCAAGAGGCTCTTTTTCGAGCCAGACGACCTCATCCTCCGTGGCTTCTCCAAGCTCTCCCTCCCCACCACCCCCGCTTCCTCTTCTCCTCTCCGCCACCGCGTTTTGGGCCCACCCACCGCCAACGCTTTTGTCTCCCCTCCGATGGTCCCTTTTGCCGATGCCTCGGGCTGCTTTGCGCTGGGCGATAGTCAGCACCCAAACAATGTTTGGGTGAACCCGGTTACCAAGCAATGGTTTCTCTTAGGCAGCGTCAGACGCGTGTGAGGAGGGAGAAATTTTGTACACAAAGCGCAGGGGGTGGGGGAGAAATCAGAAATGGTTTTCCCTTCTTCGCAGCTTCATACGCGAGTTTCGGGGCACTGGGTTCCAATGATGCTGGCCTTTTTTCCTGAATTCAGCGTGGGAAATTCCACACACGGGCATGTTTCAATCAGGAAGAAGTATGGGTAAAATGGGAAAAAGTGGGTAAATTCTTACCCCAAAAACCGAGCCTTGACCCAGACACTGAACAGTGTCTGGGTCAAGGCTGTTGCCAAACAAAGCCTAAATTGATCTTTTCATCTATTGACCATTAGTTGACTTAATGGAAGTCCACGTCACTAACACGTGGACCAATTAAAATTCGACACCTGACATAAGTGGCCACGTCATTAGTGATGATGTGGCCACCTAATTAAATTTTTTATTTAAAAAAAAAAAGGGGGGGAGCCACCAAGGGGGTGGCCGAAACCACTCCCAAACCACCATTGGGGTGGTTTAGACCACCCCCTTGGCTCCATGGGGGTGGCCGAAACCACTCTCAAACCACCATTAGGGGTGGTTTCGGCCACCCCCATCTAGCTCAAGCCACCCCCATGGCTGAAGGGGGTGGTCGAGCCACCCTTTGGCTGGCCACCCCCAATTTTTTTTTCTTCTTTTTTTCTTTTTTCTTTTTTTTTTTTGGAAAATATATATATATTTTTTAAAAAAATAAAAAATTTAATTTGGTGACCACATCATCACTGAAGACGTGGTCACTTATATCAGGTGTCGAATTTTAATTGGTCCACGCGTCAGTGACGTTGACTTACGTTAAGTCAACTAACGATCAATGGATGAAATAATTAATTTGGTCTTTATCAAAATTATAGGTACCTCCTGTGATACAAATCAAAACTTATGGGGAAAAAAATAAAGTATTCAAACCCTAGGGAGGTTTTTACTATTTAATCATTTTTAAAAATATAACTATGCATGCCCTTTGTTAAAAAAATTAAAAAATAAATAATAATAATAATTTAAAAGAAGACGACCAATGACCGCCTTTCCTTCCTTTTTTTTTCCTCATTTTATAAAGGATATTTTGGTCATTTTCATTTTCTTTCTTAAGATTTTTTTTTAAAAAAATGGAATGAGTAATTGAAAGATTAAAATCTCATATTACAAATTTTAAAAGTTTAAGAAAGACATTGAAAAATGCTTGATAGTTTAGGGCAAAGTGAAATGTCCTCTCTTCTTTTTTGTTAGCTGAATATTATTTTAAACTACTAAAAATAAAATAAATAATTTATTAAAAATTTATGTTTTTAATTAGATAAAAATTTATAAATAATAGTATTTTAATAAAAATAAATATTTTAATCTTTGAATGGCCAAACCTCACTCTTCCTTTCCCACTCCGGATTGGAAGTGTGGAATTTTTGGTTTGAATCCCGTGAGCCCACCTTCGCCTCGACTAGGTTCCATTGAGCTATCACTAGCTTGAATTTTCGGTTTAATCTTTGAATAGTCTCATTAAATTGTACTAATTAAATTAATTGAAAATCACTTTTCTTTTTTTCTTTTTTTTTTCTTTTTTTTATTTTAACTATTTACTTTTTTTAAAGTACTCACCAACTTCAAATTTTAACTATTCACTTTTACTATTTCATTTAAATATTATCTTTCAATTATATTTTTTATGTCTTTTTCAAACACTTTCACTTTCACTATTCTAATTTTATTATTTTTTATTCTAAACAAAAATCACCATTTTACTAAAGCTAGGAAGGAGTTTTTGTTTTTTTTTTTAAAAAAAGTAATTTAACTCACCAAAATAGCTAAAAAAAAAAAAAAATCTATTTTGGTGAGTCTTCTTAATTAGGCTGCCCACCGCCAACTTCTCTGCATTGGAAGCATTCCCATTTGCATGCTCATGCATGCAATTTATGCTGCTCTCTCTATCTTCTTCAAAATCGAAAGAAAAAATTAATTACACTTGTTATACAAGAGCGCGTTAATGGATAAGTATTGCTCCTGGATAAGGCAGACAGAGGCTGTTCCTACAAGCAACTGATCAAGTGGAAGTCAAACCTATGCGTAGGAGATTGCGTGGGCTGTCCTGTTTTTTCGTTAAACTCAAACTGTGGCTCATATATATTTAATATAGCATCTTATATCGTGGATTATGCTAGCAAATTGTGAATCTGAGACACCCACAATGAGATGGATGTCTGGTTGGTTTGGAAATATATTGACCCGATTTTGTTGGGTAAACAATATTAATTTATCCTTTTTTTTTGTATTTAGTTATGGTAATTATAACATCTGTCTTTATTTTATTAAAACTTGAAGAATTTTAATTTATATATTTGTTTTTTCTTCTTGGCTAGACATGTTCATCATCTTATCCCTTTTGTTGGGGCGTACAAATACCTGTGACTAAAAGCTGAAAAGGAAAAGGATGGGGATTAAGAAATCAATTATATTAAGATAGAATTTTAAAAACAATTGGAAAAGTTGTTTTCAAGCTTAATCATAACTAGATTCACATGGAAATTAACACCACATATTTTCAACTTGTCTACGTGTCTCATTAGGAGTCTCTAAAGACTAGAGAGTAGAGACAATATGCAGCTTAATTTTTTTTATTATTATTTTGGATGAGAATGTTTGTGCAATGTACTTAATTAATATTGATTGTAAACCGTGTTGTTTTATCTTATGCGTTCAAACTCGTGGCAGACATACCAAAGATTAATGCCCTACTAATGCTAAGAGCATTATTAGCATTAGCATTAGCATTAGCCAAATTTTCTCAAAATTTTATCTAAAAAACTCACTTTTGCTATTTCAACAACCAAACTTTTCAAAACACTCTTTAAATCTTCCTTTCTTCTTATCTAATCTTTCTTTATTCTTTCATTTAGTCAAAAGTGAAGAAGAATTGGTGTAGTTGGAAAGAAAAGGAGAAGAAAAAAAAAAAATTAATAAAACCCCTTTCGGTTAGTCTACGGTTGCTCTTGGAGAGCAAATTACAGCAATGTCGGTTGTGATATGTGTGGAGAATTTGATGATTTTTAACCAAAATTTACCAATAATGCAAGATAAGTATGGCCGCCTAATCTTTGTGTTTCTCTCAAGTAATTCTAAATGGTCTACTTGTGTCATACTAAGAATGATGTGACTATTAAAATTATTCTTGGATCAAAACTTAATAATGATCAATCACAAGCTCAATAGTAATTTTAATAGTTACATTATTCTTAATAAGATACAAGTAAACTTCCTAGAAATATTACTCGTTCCTCTCTTCACATGTCATTATATAACGTAAGCAAAACGATCAATTATTAGCGGTGTTCATGGCTTTCCCGGTTTGGTTCTTAATTTCATGGCCAAGATTCTACAGACAACGTCGTCCTTTCACGTGATATCTTGTGAGATTCATAACTACGCATGATAAATACAACAAAATGGAGGTCTTTGTTTGCTACGTCCGATGTGGTAGTTTTGGAGGTATATGTGCCTCGATCTGTTAAAATATGTTTTAATTTAATTTCTTTTGTTTTTGAAGAACTATAATACAAACTAAAACAGTTGCCGTTGGATGCTTCTGCATTTCGCATGCATTAAACAATTCATTGGGCCGCATCCCCCCATTTTAGGTCAATCACCTTTAACTTATAATAATATTTAATTATAAACCCTTTTTCTTTTTTCAAATGCTAGTAATGATTTCTTTCAGTTTTTTTCTTTTTCAAAATGCTTGTAATGACAGCATGATCTTCTCCACTGTCTGCAGAATCTTCAATATCTGCAGAATCTCCAACATTTATTGAGATGTTGTCTATGGAGCTGTTAATAGCTGTATCATGGTTTACAATAAGGATATGATCTAGCCGTTGGAGTAATATCTAGCCGTTAGAGGAATATAGAAACGGAAAGGAATTAATAAGGAAAGATGAGATTATCTACTGTTCCGATCGAGTAATAGTTTATTCATAATATTTTTTTATCATTTCGAAAAATGCATTAAGGGTCCGCTTGAAATTGTGTTTGAGAAGCTTAAAATTAAGTGCTTTAATACTAAAAAAGTTTGTTTGATTAAAAAAAAATATAGTCGTTTGGTAAAAAAATTAAAAGCACTATTAAGGGTCTAAAAAGCCTAAAAATGGCCAAAAAAACACTTTTGACAAAAGCTTAAAAATGAACCTTTTGTTTAAAAACTCTTTTTGACTCAAAAGTTTTATTTCTTAAATGCAATCTCAAACAGGCTCTAAGTAAAGACAATAAACTTGATTTAATTATGTGAATTATTACAATAAATTGCTTTCACGACAAATTTGGATAAACTTATTTGACATTATAAGAATTTGGAAAGAAAAATGTTTAAGAGGCATCACAATTTTCTTTTTGATTTTTTTTTTATTAAGTTATAATTTGAACATTAAATTGATTTCTAAAGGCGTTGATGAGATGAAATATATGGAGGGGGGTTGACTGTTGACTCCAGGAATTCAGTAGACAAAGAAAAATACAACAATGTACAGCAGATGGCCCACGCATGCAGAAAACATTATTAAGTGGACCACCTCTTGATTTCTTTGAACCTTCTTCGGTCCTGCCTAACTACATTAAAAGAACTATGGACTCTTCGATCCGCTTTCTCTTTCTCTTCAAGTGGGTCCATCCTCCCAATTTACACCGCCATGGGCCCATCAACACTGTCAAATAAATTTACTTTTATTTGAAAAAAATTACATGCATGCATTTGTTTTTGGGGACTAAATAGAATAGAAAATATTTACATGATGTCTTAAATCAAGTTTTTTTTTTTTTTTTTAAAAAAAAAAACAATATAGCCCCCAAACAAATGAAGCTGACAGCGGGGGACATGTTGATGCGACCAAAGCCACCCAGAGGGTCGACAGAAACATCTTCATAACCGCACGGGCCGCACTTTCACATGTTGTGGACGTCGGTTGGTAAAAAGCTTGTCGATCAGGATTATTTTCATAAATTCTAAAAAAAAAAAGGAGGGGCGGCGGCTTCTAGGACTTTATTTATATTTTAAATCAAAATTATGGAAAGTATTTTATTTAGGAGTGTCAAGTGTGTTTAAAAAAAATAAAAAAATAAAAAACTCACGGTTTTAAAAGCTAATCCCATTTTCATTAATTGATTTTAAACCATTATACAAATTTACTGAGCACTGTTTCCAAGGGGTAGTTCAATCGGCGAGAGACCATGCCTTACGAAGTGGAGGTCACTAGTTTGAATCCTCTTTTCTCCTCTTGTGTGAACATATAAAAAAAAAAAAAAATACTGAACATTTAACTGTATTTTTAAAAGTTGGGTTTTGAAGTCCACATTTTTGTCTCTTATTGTACATTTTAGAACTGCTAAACTAAATATACACTCATAGTAAATGATAAAACTATGGGTGATTAATTTAGATAACCGAGTAGAATGGTGGAAATAAGTAATGATATAAGAAGAATTAGAGTCTTCTTTGAGTCATCTTAATTGTAATATGAATTTTAAAATCACCAATAGATCACAATTATTCAATAATATATAGTCATCTAAAATTCAATATTAATTTTAAAAGTTATATCACATTTAGAAGGATTCAATAAAAACTTTAATTCTTTTTATATTATTACTCGGCGGAAAGATATCATCCTCCCTTAAAGTTCAACATGTTCCATTGATAAATAATCTGACTAGGATATGCACCCAACAAAAGAGAGAGAGAGAGAGAGAGAGAGAGAGAGGAGCTGCAAAATACAAGTGTGGTCCATATAAATTATATTTGCAAAAATACAACAGAAGAATTAAGATGAATAAAAAAACCTATAAAATACGTGGATCTGAGTAGTGTGATATATGTTCATGATGGAGAGTTGAAAGGTTTTGGCACTTGAAAACAATATGAAGGTAATTATGAGCGCATCAGAGGTTAAAGGGGTGATGCAATTATTTAATCTTGACCATTTATTCAATGGATTGGACAAAAGCTGAATGCATGAATTAAACATCCACCTTGTGCAACTATTCAAATCTTTCATGATTTCTATGCATTAAAACTTGTTTAACATGGCCCGCGGTGGAATAAGTGAAGCAAGCAATACATGATAGTTTTCCACTAAAGGAAAAAGTTTACCGCATGAATAACGGGGCTATAAAAAGTCAGTGTGAAAGAAAAGCTTCGTGTTTAGTGACCATGATGAAGTGGGTGGGGTTAATTACGTGATTAAGAGCAGCATTGTGATGTCATTCTAATGATGTCAATATAGATCAAAATGGTCGGTTTAGTGTTCGTGGATTGGGTTTAAACTTTTTGGAAAGGGAAAATATTACAACTTTTTTCTCGGGTAATTTTATCCATTTAGTTTTTGAAATTATAATTAAATTTGTAAGGTACGTTATATCAATCTCACGCACACTTAAACTCTACCTATTTAATGGTGATTTTAAAAAATAAAAAATTTGAAAAAGACCCCGAGAATAACCTCTAGCACATCTCTTTAGATAATGCGATCATTTACTATAAAGTTTTGGATTTGAACTTTGTTTTAATTATTATTTTTTTTAAATTAAATATTTTATGTGTTAGGTGTAATTGTTAAAATATTAATTAAATAACTAAATTTATTATTTTTTTTATCAATTTAAATTTTAAAAATAAGTGATGACTTAATATGCCTAAATCTCTCATTTTCCACTTTTACTAAATCAGATAGGTTTAGGTAAAAGACTTCACTTTTATTTCTTTTTTTATTTTCTTTGTACTCCTAGCACAACTTTATATTTTGAAAGCAATGGAAATATCATTTTACCCCCACAAAATAAAAAAGTACATCTTAGACTCCTAGAGCCTGTTTGGAATTGAGTTTGAGAAATAAAACTTTTAAGTCAAAAAGAGCTTTTGGGTAAAAGCTTCATTTTTAAGCTTTTACAAAAAATGCGTTTGGGCCATTTTTAGACTTTTTAAACCCTTAAAAGCGCTTTTAATTGTTTTTACTCTTTTCCTCAAACGGATTTTTTGAGTGTTAAAAACACTTTTAAACTCCTTAAACGCAATCCTGAACAGCTTTCCGAATTTATTATAGACCAAAAAGAATGAGGATTTGGTATTTTTAATCCGCTTGTAAAGAATCTGACATCTTCAGCTTTGTTGAATGGAAGCATAAGCTAGCAGAGATGGACAAACAGAAACCCAATGAATGAAACTCCATCCAATCAAATCAATCAACTTCTAAAGAGAAAAAAAGGGTAGATGAAGTAGAAAAAGAAGGGAGAAAGAAAGACTCATCTCTTCTAAAGCATGACTGAAATTCAAATTTATATAAATTTGAAGACAAATCTTCTAACAGGTAAACACAAGCATATTTCAGCCTGTAATGGTGAAATGGGCCTGTAAGTATAAGCCTATAATGGTTACATGGGCCTGCTGGTAGGCCTATATTTAATTCACCACAGGGTTAGTTTTCCGTTGGGTCTCTCTAGCCCAAGTCCATCATAGCCCTCATGGACTTGGGGAAGGGACGACCCAAAAAGAAAGAAAACGCTTTTTCAGTCACAGACCAAGAAGATGACGTGTTAATCTCTCCTTGATTGTGTTTTTCTCAAGGCTCGCCCAACAGATCATCAAGTCATATGGACGCTCAAGATTGCTTTGGGAGAATGTGTCTCAACAAATATGCTTAAAAACACCAACTGATTTCCAAGATTTAAAAGCACAAAAAAAAAAAAGAAAAAAAAAGTGTTTATTAGGGAAATAAAACGCTTAGTAAAGTTTAAACTGAGTAAAAAATTATACAGATTTATAAGGCTTTCAAGCGATAGTTATTGGACAAAGGTCATCTGCGGCCCAAGGTTAACATAGACTGGGCTATTATGGCCCAATTTACAGACAGTGACAAGTCTAGGCATCAATTTATGTTGTCTTTGAGGCTCAACCTTGAAAAGAGCAAACTTTTTATGGGCTCCATGCTCATCAGAAACATGGAACATACAATTTTCAATTCATTTTATTTGGAAGACTAAAAAAAAAAAAAAAAAGGAAAAGTTATATATAATCTGAAAATAGAGGAAAGATAATATTGAAATAAAGAACGAAAGAAAGAAAGAAAGAAAACAGAACATTATCTTATTTCCCAGACCCACAATGACAGAACCCATTCGGGTTTAGGGTGGAAAAGTAAAACATAAGAGGGACCAGTCTCTGGTTCACATCACGAAAATGTTTTCAAAGGGTCCCCATGCCTGTCGTGTATCAATGGCTACTTAATCAAGTTCCATCACATCCATCTATTCCTCTGTTTTAATTTGTTTCTTCTTTTTGTTGTACTTTTTTTTTTTTAGGAAAAAAAACACCAACTGTGATTCTCTTAAAAAGTTTTCAAAATCAAATGTACTTCTATGTTTATGGTTTGTCAAAATTTTATAATTGAAAGTTGAATCCCACACAGAAATAAATAAATAAATTCATTTATAATGCCAATTCATACTAAGTTATTGCTTTAAAGCAATCTTTTAGGGTATGCACTTGTGTGAGAGTATTGTAAGGTGCCCTTGATAGCATACGTTTAGCCATATCGATAAGTTGATAGTTGTTAATTTTTGGACGGTTATGATCATACGACTTGGTAATTTGATCTGGATTGTAGGATACTTAAAAAAATAGATCAAATGGTTGGATTTACTTGATCGTCAATAATGTCAACAATAAGATTAAATTAATTTTATCCAACAATTAAAATTAAGTAATCGTTAACGGTTATTTAATTATAAATTTAATAAAATGGTCAAAGTTACGTGTATGTTAAAATCGAATGGTCAAGTTTTAATTATCGTTGAATTACCAATTATTCTGTATTGATTCCAAAATTACCGGTTTGACAATGAACATACATTATAAAATTTTCTCAAAAACCTTTCTACGGTTTTAAAATTCGTATTTCTCTAATTAGAATAGAAACTCCGAGATTGTTTTCGTTTCGATGAGTTTCGTTTTGTGCAAAATACAATCAAACTAAAAAAAAAAAAAAAAAAAAAACTGAGCTCCATGTGTCATAAAAGTGTTCACTAACATATTGGTGGGAACAAACAAACACCTTAAGAGGAATGCTTTTTTGCATTCTACAAAGTACAAACCATCTCCCCACCATCTCTTCTCTCTTTACTCTAAAAATATTGAGATGCTCTTAAGAGAGATGGTGAAGAGATGGTCTTGAGAATGCATTGTAGTATCTCCCAACACCTTAATTCTCTTTTAGAAGCATCGAACAAACACCAAAATACAATAAAACTTTAGAAGCATTTCTTTATTCTCTTTTAGATTTGTGTACAAACATATTCTCTCTAACAAATAATTCATCCATCCAATCAAGATAATTGAAAACAGTATTATCTAAATCCTTTCCTTGGATGCGAGAAGACCAAAATTGTATTAAAAAACAAAAATCAGCAAAAACATATATACCTTTCTAGTCTACCAATATAAAACTGCACAAGAAAGGAGACAGGACTGGCTAAATGACAAGCAAATACAGAAGGAAACTTCATCCATCACCATCTTTTCTGTCCATGATCGTAGCTGGACAAAAGCTTGATACTCACTACTCACATGTCCATCAGAGTATCATGCCCTTCACATGTGCTCCCTCTTCAAAACGTGCAGAAGATACATGCCTTTCCTGTCTCCACAACTAAACTTAAATAACTGCAATTGCATTTCTTTATTATTATATCATTCTTTCTTTTCTCTGCAAATTTCATTCAACAATGACACAACATGTTATAGGAAATCTGTAACAGCAGCTTTTATTAGATTTCTATCTACCTGCAGAGTTGCAGTTACAATCTTCACAAAAAGCTGTTCTAAGCCTGTTTTTTAGCAAGTGGAAAATTTTGAAAAAGTGAAAGAGAGTGGTGGCATTGACAAAGAATAAAAAAAAAGAAAAAAGCAAAACTTGGCAAACACTTGTGCAGATATACATCTAAAACAAATGGAAAATTGCATTCAAGAATGCCAGATTCCATTCAACATGCTGCGAAATCTGTTTGTGGATAGCTTTCTGACAAGTTTCTTGGCATCAGAAACTTCGGCTTGGGCAAGTTTCTCTATGTTTTTCAGATACCCAGAATTCACAATCTTTTTTTTCACACTATTGCAGCTTGTTAAGGACGTTAGTATAGGGAGCAAGAACCTTCTGTTACCTGAATTTCCATCCTCAGAGTCAAGCAGTTGCAAAAGCATCCCAATATTCCGGTCATCCTGCGCGAACCTCTTTCGATTTCTAGAGACCAAGACCATGCCGGAGAGTGCCTCACCTGCCATTTCCCGAACTTCAAAAGACTTTGCATTGAGAAGTTTAACCAGCTCAGGCATAAACCCTGCATCACCCATTGCTTTCTTGGCCTCCTCCGATGTCCCACAAAGCCTAAACGCCACCTTCAGTGCCAATTCTTGAATCGAAACCTCCCCATTGCGGATAAAGTACATAAGCTGATCCACAAACCCATAATTCATCAAAATATTTACAGCAATTGCAGAAGAGAAGCACAAATTCTCAATTGCCCTCAGTGCTACCTCCCTCGTTTTGGAAGAATGGGACCATTTAGGATCTACAACACGCACTAAAGCGCGAATTCCTCCTTCTCTAATCACCATCTCCCTAATCAATTCATCTCCAAATGCTATACTTTGAAGGAATTCAATCGACATCATCTGCAAAGCTTCATCTTTAGACCTTGCAAGCCTGATAAACATCAAAATAGCACCTTCTTCAACCATAAACCGCTTGATTTCTTCAACCCCAATGAGATTTCTCAGCACCCCACATGCAGGACCAACCAATTCTACCTTACAATCAACACCAGAACATATTTTCAACAGCGCAGTGACTCCCCCATGAGCCGACACCGACCACGCGTTGTCGGAATTCTGGGTCAGTTTCATCAGACACCTTGCAGCACTCTGTTTCCCCAGCTCAGACCCACACTCCAAAACCCGAATCAACGGCGCGATAACTCCGGCTCCGACCAAGACCACCTTGTACGAATCAAACCCTGCAATCACCGAGACCACCTTGGCAGACCCTTCTTGGATCTCCGTCTCTGACGAGTGAAGAAAACTCACCAACACGCTCACAACATCATCGACATCCAACATTACTTTCACATACTTCTCGTCGTCGACCACAACCTCGTACAGATTAAGCAAGGCTTGCCTTTTCATTCCTGAATCTCCAACCTTCATTCTGTTCAGCAAGTCTCGTACATAAAACCGCATGTCGTCTTTGCAAGCACCAAGACCAGGCTTTGAAACAACCAAGGCATACCCTTGAGTTAAAATCCCAGCCGTGTACATGTCCGACAGAGTCTTTACGTGCCGGCCGATTTTCGTGAGGATCACATTCAGGTCGCTCTGCATGAGAAGCTTCCCGCTATAAGAGAGATCGACGCAACGGCGAGCGTGGTCGTAGCAATCGTCGACGGTGACTAATATGGCCGATACTAAGCCTGAGATCTCTGGGTTTCCGCTGGAGTATTCGCAGTTCTCCGTCGCCATTAACCCCGAGTTGAGCTCCTCAAGCTTGCTCCGAATCGATTGCCATTTCGCTGCAAACACTTTGGTTGAGTGCGTCAGAGAAATCAAAGAAGATATGATTTCAACGGCTCGCCGAAGATTGTATATTCCGGCGGATGGTTCCGGCGAGCTTCGGTGTGGATTTTCTTCTCCCATCGTGGTTTTCACTGGTTCTGGGGAAAACCCATTTTATATCTGGGTTGGATCCAGGCGAGGTGGGCGGGCACGAATTCTCCGGCGAGAAATGAGAGAGTTTCTGGTGAAGAATGGAATCTGAGAAATGTTCGCATAGTACACTCACAGATTGGGGCTCTGACTGCTTATCTATGCTTATCCTCTGTTTGCAGCTGGAAATGAATGAGATTCAGTGTGAATTTACCGGACTAACCTTCTAGGGGGACGCGTAATAGTTACAGGTCAAAGGGGTGGTGTTAGGGTCAGTTCAGGCATAATGAAGATGAAAGGAGTGGTTCAATCTGTTGGGAGTTGGAGCATATTTAAAGCTGGGGATGCTTAAAGGGAAAGGCGCTGGAGCCTGGATGAATGAAAAAACAAAAAAAAAGTCTAGGTTTTATCTTTTCTGATAATAATTTGTCAATTAATTAATTAATGAAAGTTTAATGGCTATATACAATGATACTGGAAAAGCAAAATACATAATACAAAGTGTGGTAAAAGCAATGCTTACATTATGTGCTTGTTTTTTAAATTATTATTTTACTATACTTTATAGTGAAAGTTATTAGTTAGCTGTGACTCTATCATAGTTTTACTGTACTATTTTTGTCATATTAGCAACTTCTTTCATCTTCTTTTGCACTCTTTTATATATATATAGAATATTCAATCATTTTCCTTACACAGTTGAATTATAGTATATTGTTTTAATTAAAAATATGAGGTAAAATTATAGAGTTAATTAAGGTTGGAGTTCAAGATTTTGTTTATAATAATTATAATAACAAATGATTTATTGCCACTAGTTGTTGAGAAAAATTTGTATAAAAAGTTGAGAGTTTTAACTTTTAATTTAGACTGCCTGAGATTGTGAATGAAAAAGTGGGTCGAGAATGGCTAACAAAACAGGTACCTGATATGATCTGTTTATGACTCATTTATCTTATGCATGTTTTTTTATAATAAGGTTCATCTAGGCGTCATAAAGAATAGTTATATGCATAGGATAAATATGTACCTATTTATTTGTCAGGTACCTATTTTGCCAACCCTCATAGGTTAGGGTCTTCTACATCATTTGAATGGGAAGATTAAAAAACTAATAAGATATGAGAAATCAAACATCAATATGACAATATAGCAAGGCATGACATGGTTTAATTTAACCTCTTTCTTTTTTTTTTCTTTTGTTTTTTGTAAGAAACTTTAGTTTAAATCCATGGAATAATTAGTGACATATTTTCCTTTTAGTTCACAAGCGGGAAATTGCTGTGTAATTTCTAGAGCCAAGGAATTTTATCAACTCAAACTTTCCCACTTTACAGAATAAAAAGCAGTGGAGAAATTGATGGCCCCCATTCGAAAATTAGTGATTAAAATCCACCTTTGGGGTCGGAAAGCATAAGAAGGAACAAAGGTGTGGATTAGAAAGAAGCTAGAGAGATGAAAGGCAGCCCTTATGGGCCGGCTGCTAATAAAGACAGTGGTACGATTAGGTGAAAAAGAAGAAAAAGGGTAGCTTTCAGGAGCCTTGGCATGGAGATGGCACAGCTCCCCTCCACGCCCCACCATGTGAAGCTTGATGGATGCCTTGAGCAAGCAGTCACCTTTATGTATAGGGGGAGTGGAGGTAAAATCTCCACACCAATGGAGAGAAAAAGGTCCTTTATTTTCAAGCCAAAAGGTGCATGCCCGTGGCAAAACAATGACAAAAAAGAAAGCACGGGCCATTTCTTTCTTGACCATCCCTGCAGAATAAATTAGAGGATAAGCTAATGAACTGATTGTGGGACAAAAAGGGTTGGAAGATGACAAGTGATCGACAGAAGAAAATTCAAAGAGCCATGATGTGATTTATGTACTAATATACTGTCTTAGTACATGACAAAGTAGCTATAGCCTATATCCCATTATATATCATCACTTTTCTACTCACTGATCAAAGTGATTTTATGTTTAATTTCTAATCACAATGATCAAGTATGCTTTTGCATATATATATATATAGGAAAGTGTTGAGAATGATTTAGTTTTAATTATGTGTAAAGTGATTAGCATTGTTCTTGCTGAAAGATAATCAAGTGGGGAAAGTCGGCGTTAACCCTTTTTACCAATCCTGGCCTCCATCTCTTTCACACACTTTCTGTCTCTGTAGGCCAGCTAGCTAATTTGCTGGCGAAACAACTCCATCAAAACAAAAAATTTGTTGCATCCAACGATGTCTTCCTCCCCCCACAGCATAAATGGATCTGCACATGGCCTCAATCCACTGTTAGGACTTCACATCTAGCATATTATACCACTATTGTTTTTTTTTTTTTTTTTCAAAATAAAAATGTAAATAAGTAACTCGAAATTACTTTCACCTTTATTTTACATTTTTTTCAAACCAATTTTTTTTTTTTTTTTTTTTTTTGTGAAAAAAAAAGGCTTTGAGTGGTTTAATATTGTAATCATAAATCCTAGGGTTGATAAACCTTATCTCAATTTGAGAGAACAAGTAGCAGTTTTATTCAAATACATTATTCTTATACACAGACAAAATAGGAGTCCGGTAATAATTATTTTCAGTAGGACCATTCACACCAAATGCCGTATGGAAAGAGTTTATATATACAGGCCAATAATGTAAAACGTACATTGGAGGTTACCGCTCTCTCGAAATAGCCTGTGATATTTTCTTGTGTTTTGTATTATTTGTTAAAGTATTGAAGGTTTTTGTGCCAACAAGAGATGGAGGATGGAAGAGTAATCATGAGAAATTCATATGATATATTTGAGTTGGTTGAAAAACAGTTTAACATAGTGTTGGACAAATAGGGTTATCGTGTAGCCTTCTTGCAGATAAAACACCAAAAGACATGTCCAAAATACAGCTCCTAACGACTCTTACGTTATGGCGTTAGGTGCAGTGCCATTTGTATGTGAAAGCAAGAAAGCGATGGCCTACGACAACTTGGCGTAGAAAAGAAGAGAAATTTTGGAGACTGTAGCAGACTCACAGAAAAACCTTAGCTTTCAAGAGAAAAGTACATGTGACGATTTTTCGTCTTCATCTACATGCCAACGGATCAGGGTAATAATAAATAAGACAAATAAGATTGCTTCATGATTTGATGTTTCTCAATCCTAAATAGGAACCTGCAATGTGTTTCACAATCTAGGGGTTGAAATGGTTCTTCAATTTGAAAATTAACTCATTTTACCCCAAACAAACCCCTAGACCGGTTAATAGAGAAACTTTTGAATAATTTTTCAAAAGAAAAAAAAAGAAAATACATTTTACTCTCTGAACTATTTACTTATTTGCACTTTGACCTTCAATATTTAAAAACTGACACTTAACCCCTCAAACTTTCAAATTATTGCAATTCGACCATTTTGGCCATTTTTTTTTTAAAAAAAAAAAAAAAAAAATTGGGATGAGGGGCATTTTTTGAGAAAAAAAAAAAGAGGGGGAAACTTCACTGAAGACCTCCGAACTTCCACCCGTTTTGAAATACCCCTATTAAACTTCAAAATCTCTCAATTTATCTGAGCTTTCAATTGCTCTCAATTTGGACCCCTCCGTCAATTTTAGCCATTAAAAATACAAAAAAAAAAAGACCAAAATATCCATGATTTTTGCTTTTTTAAAAATAAAAAAACGTTTTGGAAGTTGAAATTTTATACAAAAGTTAGGGGTATAAACGTCATGCAAGTTTAAAATCTGACGGACGGGTCCAAATTGAAAGTAATTGAAAGTTTAGGGGACTAAATTGAGAGATTTTGAAGTTTAAAATGAGTTTATCAAATCGGGTGGAAGTTCAGGGGTCTTCAATGAAGTTTTCCCAAAAAAAAAAAAAAATTAAAGGGTGGCCGGCCACCCTACTTGGCCCGAAGCCACCCCAAACCGGACACTCCTTAATTTTTAATTTTTTTTTAACTTGGGATGTGTGCATTTTGGGGGAAAAAAAAAAAGTCAGAATGATCGAATTGCAACAATTTAGAAGTTTGGGGGGATCAAGTGTCACTTTTTAAACATTGGAGATCAAAGTACAAATAGGTAGATAGTTCAAGAGAGTAAAATGTATTTTTCCCAAAGAAAAAGTACTTTGAAGGCCAACCAACTCCATAGAAAATTTCACTATTAGAAAAACAATTTGTTACAATCAGTTTATTCTTACAAAACATTTGTAATCTAGACATAGGCTTGCAATTAATTATAGCAAACAAGAAGTATGTCTCTTATTGTAGCGGCTCCAAAACTCCGACCTCTTTCTACAGAATCTTTTCCACAAACGAACTCATTGAAATTTAGAATTCCGGTGCACCAATGAACTCCTTGGTAGAGGATAAAAATTATTGTGGCTTGGCCATTGTATGCTCAAGCAATCGTCTCGCGAGGAGTTGAGCACACTTTCTGTATAAACTTTGAATTTATTTGCTCGAGTGGGAGTAGAGCGAGGGATTGAGTTTTTTTGTTTCCTCTTTTTTCAAGGCGTATATATAATTCACACATGAAATTAAAGATTTTGGACTAAAAATATACTAAAAAAATTTAATAACAACTCTTGTTATTGTTGTTATTATTAGGGTTAAATACTAAATACCTCCCTAGGATTTCACTTTTTAATTTTTTTCCCCCCTAGGGTTTATTTTGTATCACATGAGGTTCTTGTGATTTTGATAAAATACTACATTCGTTCTTCCGTCCATTGACCGTTAGTTGACCTAACAGAAGTCCATGTGGACCAACCAAATGTTGACACGTGGCACCTATTTATTTATTTTTTTTAAATTTAAAAAAAAAATGTATTTTTTTTTAAAAAAAAATTGGGATGGCCAAGCAACCTCATGGCTAGAGGGGGTGGCTCAGTGGGTACTGGGAGCCTAGGGGGTGGCCGCTTGGTGCCCAAGGGGGTGGTTTCGACCACCCCCATCCGGTGGAAAGGCTTGACCGCCCCCATGGCCAAAGGGGGTGGCCGAGCCACCCTCAAATGGCCGAGAGCCACTCCCAATTTTTTTTTCCTTTTTTTTTTTTTTACATTTTTTTTTAATTAAAAAAAAATTAAGTAGGTGCCACGTGTCAACATTTGATTGGTTCACATGGACTTCCGTTAGGTCAACTAACAGTCAATAGACAGAATAACGAATTTGATATTTTATCAAAACCACAAAAACTTCTTGTAATACAAAATAAACCCTAGGAAAAAAAAAATTAAAAAATAAAACTCTATGAGGTATTTAGTATTTAACCCTTTGCATTACCCTCCTATATACCAAGTTTTAACAGTCAAGCAAAGCATGTGTACAGAGAAAGTTTCAGGTGACTCTCACTTGACAAACTTAAAATATTGTTATTTATTGCTTAAATATTAGTCGAAAAAAATATAGATTTGAATATGGGTTTAATTAATTTAGCTAAATCTAAATCTACCATATTTTTTTTAGCCTTGATGTGATGTGTTAAAGGAGCTCGATCATCAGCATTGAGCTGTTGATGTTGACTCTCCGAAAATACAAAGTAACTTTAATCTTTCTTTGGGACCCTTTATATTTGACTAATCCATAAAATCCCAGAACACGCAAATTATTTGCATGAGCCGATGAGAGGAAAATGTCAAAGATTTTCTCAGTATCCTCCCAAAATCATCAAGATAATTATAAACTGATCCCAAATCTTCATGCCCTGATTGCGGCGAACAAAAGCTTGATTAACGACTAATAATCATCCAAGAAAAATATTTGTAAATTGGCTTTGTTTATAGAGCTTGCAATGCAAGAAAATGGTGTTTCGTTGATAGATGGTAGCTGCTAGCTAGGCCAGGGGGATCAGCCTTGCGCAAGACTGATGGCCGCCATGGGGCGGCAAATATTATTAGCTTCGAATCTGAATGAGACAGCTTAACAACCCTAGCTTTTACACATGGTTGCGATTTATTAGACAGTGCTGTTGGCCATTAGGGTTGGAACCCTAGACTGTTTCTGTTTCCATTGCTCCATCATCATTAAATTTAAAGATAGAAAATAGACCTCTCACCCAACCCTAAGTAACGACCCTCATTGCAACTTTTCCCAAGGCTTCAAGGATGATATTGTTAAGTAAAATCATCATCCCTTGTAAGATCTCACCGACCCCACCAAATCTTATGATTAAAACCCTTCAAGTTTCTCGATCAAACACTAATTAAATAAAAAGGCATTTTCTTCCACCACGGATTAAGAAAAACCCGCGTTCATAAGTGACATGTTAATGGATTATTATCACTTGTCATTGTGTAGTGAGTTCTGATGAGGGAAATCCACATGAATTAAGTAGATATATGGACATTTTAATGTTGATTGAGGTAATTAAGCTTCATGTTCTTTCACGTCGTTAATATTAAATTGACACTTATTTCAAAAGTTTAAGTTAATAAAAAATAATTAGTTTATTTAATATTCTAACAATTAAACCCCTAGCTCAAACCTTCTTCTAGATGGAGCTTTGATTATGTGACTAGACTCATCACCGGCGGGCGGGGCATAGCCAACGGAAATCACATGCCTTGGTAGGATTGGTGTAAGAGTATAATATACCTCTAGAACACACAGTAATGGTACAATAAAAAATAGTTGAATAATTGAGGATATATATATATATATATATATATATATATAACCTCTCAATTCCACGGAATTTTCATTATTGTTTAAATTTGACAAGTCTGTTCACGTGCATACGGCACACGGAATATGAGATCTAGAATTTTGTCCGACATTGTTTGACCCTGTAATTTAACATGTTTCAACTGTATTTATAAACAAACTATATTCTCAAAGAAAAATAATAAATAAATAAACAAACTATAGAAAGTGTTTCGATCGAGAAGAATGGTAGTTTCAAAACGTGAAAATATATATATATATTTTTTCAAATCATGAGAGATGTGAAAAGGCTAATCCCTGATTTTTTGAAACGCTAACAATGTTCATAGAAAAAAGTAATGCTACCTACACTCTCACGGATCCAGATTCCATCCAATCGGAGGGAAATTAGAAATTCTTTAATTGTTAATCATGGCCCTTCATTTTAAATCTAATGGTTTATAAAATCATTTAAACATTAGTAAAACAAAAGTTAGCATTTAATGCCTCGGTTATACAAAAGCAACTGACATTTTATAGAACATTGAATTTATAATGAAATGTCACGATTAACAATTGAAAAATCTTCAATTTCTCTCAAATTGGAGGGGATCTCAATTCTACTCAAATACTTCCAATTAAGTACACGCTCTTTGACTTGACACTGTATATCAATACAAGTGTAGGAGTGGAAGTATAAATAATATTTCTCTTTTAAAAATAACTTTTTTTTAACAAATAGCATGTTTTGAAAACACCTTATATGAAAATAAGATGTCTATTTATCATTGATCAATGAAGCACACACAACCTCAAATCATAATAGAAACCAGACACAATAGTAACTAGGATACATTCAAGTCACAAATAAACATGACTTCAAAACAACAATAGAACGTTTAGATCTAACTAATTAACTATAATCCAACTCATTTTTCACAAATAAAACTCGAAGATGCTTAAAGTTTGGTGGAGAGTTATTAAGCCCCAGCCCACACTATATGTTTCAGTACAAACTGATAGCCGGCCTCCTTGATGGGGCCAATAATTCAAATACTTCATTAATTTTTGGCAATGTGAGTTTTATGTGACTTACCTAGCTATAATTGCACCGAAATAATGTAATTGAATGGTGAAATTGATTACACTTATTCTTTCCAAATTACTATATAATTTGTAACGTCTGCCAAAACTTTCATTTTAAAATATACTCTACCAGTCTACTACACAATTTGCAATGTCCTTTTCAGCTAGGAGTTTTTGTTAACTCGTAATGGAGCGGGTTGTGTGCGTTTCACATAATTCAAAATGACAAAAATACCCTTCATAATTTTTTCTTAAATTATTGTTAATCTAAGTATATAGTTGTATTTTTACAAGGTTCAAAGAAGGGTATAATATGGGTCACGTGATATGCTTGCCATCTAAGTTAATAGAAAATTTTACAAAAATTGAAGGTTTGAAGAACATTACAAATTACAGAATAATTTGGGAGAGTAAATGTAATTTCTCTTCATACAAAACAAAGAAATAAATGTTGAAAAAAAAAATATTCCCTACCATTACTCAGCCTAGTTTTGGTGGGCCTTTGGCCGAATTGAAAAAGGACTGATGAAGGAACAAAAACGGGACCGGGCCATTATGACGGCTGTGAATTAAGATGATGGTCCAGTACTTCACCAGTACTTCACCCCAAGGGCTTGAAACAATGAATAAAAGTGAATGAAACTAATGTGAGGTTCTTTAATTCATTTAAATTTTAAACCCAATCGTATATATAAATGTATTTACTTTTTGTCGATGTGGTACCGCGCTCATTCATGACATGTCAAGTTGTTAACAATCTCTTTGTTAGGTGAAACTCATTCTCTCTATTTATGAGTTAGGGATAAATCTCTATCATATCAATAGTAACTCCCCCTTTACCATGGACCTTCATCACTCGTCATCATCGGTAGAAAATGGGCTAGTGAGGGCCAGGCCCCATCCCAAAAACAATTCTTTTTTTTTTTAAATAATAATAATAATAATACTAATGTGACATATTTAATATGCAGTCGGTGATAAGTTTGACGTGGTGGGCCATTAAATTTTTTTGACGGAAATAGCATATGCTTTTATAAGATGTTGATAGGCATCATTTACGACACTTTCATAAATTGAGAGGATTGTTTGATTCCAAACAAAATTGTAAGTGCTAAAAAAGTATTTAACCGTCAACAATATTAGTTTTTGGACTTGGTTATGATTGGAATGCACTTGGTTATAAATTTTGGGTCACTTCTATGAGAAGTTGCGTTGGCATCAAATTTCATTGAGCTAATAGCATCAACTATGGCACTAGTTGTTGCTTGTTGCAGCAAGTTTAGTGAAGTCTCTTTCCAAGTGTTGATGAACATGGTGAGACAATACTTCAATCTAAACAATTTTGAGATCTGTAAAATTATCATTCTAAATACAACCAAACATCCATGACGTCAAAGCTATACAAAAGACATAAAAGTCGAGCCATGCAATAACTCCCAAAGAACATAGCTATTGGAGTTGGAGAGTAGGCAAACAACAGTCACATTAGCTACAAAAGAAAGGAAAAATGAAGGTTACTACAAACAAATGCATTTAGCCTTATTATGACCATCCACATTAGCTAGATGGTAGAATTGAAACAATGTCTGAAACAAAATCTTAATAAACAACATTGTCTTTGCAAATGAACAAAGACAAGGAATATCTGAATCAAGATCTTAAACAATATTGTCTACATTCATCTACAAATGGAAAGACGATGGTTTTGGCACCATTTTTATTAGCATTGCCTTTGCTTTGCGAGAGGGAATCACAGCCAACATGGGGAGACCAAAAGCAAACCAAAAGGAAAAATACGACAATGATCAATGAAGCCAATTCTACAAAGGCAGAGAGATTACATGCATGCACACCTCAGAGAGTGAGAACAAAAGGTGGAGCATCCCTTCTCGGGCCTGCAACGGAACGATAAACATAAACTTTGTCGGCCTGACTGTCATCACTCCCATCTTCCTTCATTACCTCGACGTTCAACCTGGGCATCTCTTTTGCCAAGAATCTACACCCGTTCATTGTCACTTTGCAGTCTGACATCCATAGTGACCGCATGGATTCATATTTCTCGAAACCTGATAGTAATGCCGCATTCCCAAATGGGCAGTCCCTTATCTCAAGTTTCCTCAGCTTTCGACAACCTCCCAAAACACACTGCATACCCCAATCACTGCTTCCAGCAAAAGCAACCGAAAGAGTTTCCAAGTTTTTGGCATACTTCCCAATGTACTCAAAAGTCATGTCAGTCAATAAACCTGAAACTGCAAGCCTCCGGAGTTTAGTGCAAGTTTTCACCACTGCACAAAAAGCCTTATCCATAGGCTCATTCGTCCGGTAATCTGGTTGGCATGGGGTCATTATGCAAAGCCTGAAGTGGGTGAAATCAGGACAGTTCTGCACAATGGTTTCTACAGCAGCATTAGTCATCTGTCGGCAAAAGTAGAGAACATAGTGTAGTCTCCTGCAGCCATAAGAGACAGCAATGAACCCAGATTCAGTCACCCCATGGACAATACCCTCCTCATAGGGATCGGATGGGAAGACACGAAGTTCCTCAAGCAGAGGACAGTTGGATCCAACGGCCTCCAAACCCTTGTCTTCAACTGTATCGAGGACCTGTATCAAAAATTTTACTTGGAATCTTTGAAGGTGTAATGTTATCAAACACAGTGCTTTTTAAGATTAACATGCTGCTTGTGCAAGTCAGAGCAATTAGAACTACAAAAACTCTTCATAATTACTGGGATTTCCCATTAGAGCATATGTAGAGTGAGCTTTCTGGCATTTTGTTTACCCTACCTAATATGGTAAATACTATGTAAGAGGGCAGCACAAAATTCAATAGTGGGGTAGATAACAACCAAAAGAGAACTGCAAGTACTTGTGGTTGTAGTGGGTACAGATATTTAACCAGACAAGATGAACACAACCCAAAATTGCAGATTACATGCATTGCTGACAATTTGATAATCACACTTTAGAATATCTATTTAAAAATTGAGCAATCATGCATGCTAGGTGGACCTTACTGAAAAGTGGTATGTGGACAATGAGATGGTAAAAAATTAGTAACCAACACTTACATTCTCTTATGCAGGATGACTTATCAAAAAAACATTCTCTTATGCAGGATGAATATTCATGTCTAACAATAAGTGTAGGTCTCAATCACAATGAACAAAAACCTTACTGTCGTTATCCATTATCATACTCCATTGTATAATTATTCAGGATGAAACAAGAAACAGTAGAAGTCATTTATGATTGCTTTACAATGCACGTGAAATGCATGAGGTGGAGGGACTAGTGAATGACCACCAAGGAAACTATTTAAAGGTGTTGACGTGTGACTTGATGAGAGAGAGAGATAGAGAGAACTGAAGCTTTAATCTCTCGGTTTTTGCCTCACCGCACATTGAGAGATAAACAAAGTCGTTTGTCTCAACAAAAAAGAAGTTTGTACTTTTGTTTTCTCATTTAAAGAAGGATATCTTTTGTGTGAGAGGGAGATTAAAGTGTATGAGGGCTTTGGGTTTTTAGTGGTTTTTGTCTTTACTATTTTTGTACTCCATTTTTGGTTAGTGCATTTATTTGCAATCACCTCTGCCTGTGGACATTCCTCAGATTGAGGTGATGCATAAATTATGTTGTTCTTGTCTTATTTATTGTAATTATGACCTTTTGCACAACAAAAGGGGGAGACATTTTGAGTTCACAATTGGGGTGAAGTATATCTCACTTTTAAAGAGGACATCAAGATGCAACTGTGGTTTCATTCAATTGTCCACAGATCATGATCTCCAAAAGTCCACAAACAATGAATTTAGAAATGTAAGTTGTGCATCATGATAAAGTCAAAAAGAAATGTAGTGTTTCTCCTATTTTTCATTATTTGTACTAATTAACCTTTAAAAAATCAAAAGAGAGGGAAAGATGGCAAATAGAAGTTCCTTACCCATAGGCGCCGAAGACGCGGACAGTGAACAAGAAGCTTAGCAAATTCCTCACTTTGCAGAGCAGCATCACTCAAATTCAAGAATGTCAAATTTGTACAGGCAGGGTATAGAGCTGGGAGATATAGGGCTGTAGCTTCTGACAAACCAGAGAGTACGTTGAGATTACTGCAAATGCTGAATGACCTTTTAAGTTCTGAGTACTGGCGGTCCGTAAGCTCAGGCAGAAATGAGCCAGTACCAAGCTCTGTTAATTTGGGTGCACAAATAAGCAGCCTTTGTAATTGTTCCAAGGTTATATTTTTATTAACCTTTAAAACATTCAACGATTTGCACCTACTAACCAGTCTCTCAAGAGCTTCAAAATTGACATCATTATTCAAATAGGCAAAGTTTAGTACTTCCAATGATGTGAAGTTCTCAGGGAAGCAACTCAACCAACAACCACTTTTATCATAGATGTCATTCTCCTGTATGTTGAGCTCAGTCAAATTCCTGGAACCAAATCAGAGGTTAGAACTTTAATCTTTTAGATGAGGGAATGCAGCATGAGGAGTAAAACATTACTTTTAAGGAATCCACAATTGTTAAGGTGGGCAAATATGTAATATAAGAAAGTCAACTGCAGTATGGAATAAGTATCAAGATTCCCTATATCTCAATCAATGGCTAGATTTTGTGTAATAATAAAGGAATATTTCAACTTGTGCCCCCTCATTTGACTCAAGCGTCATGCTACATCAAAGACAAAAATTTAAAATTTAAAAATATGTGACTCCAAGAATTACATGTTTGGTTCATACCACATATCAAAGCTCATACCAAAATCTAATCCTCATTCACAAATGCAACAAATTTGGATTCCTAGTGAGGTTCCCTTAGTTCAGTTTATAGAATATTTATACCCTGAACTTGAATGCAAAAATTCCTGCAAACAGACCTTTCTTCCTTCTATCCATTCTTCTTTCCAATGGGGAAAGAAATCATGGGTCAAATCATCCAAATCACAAGGAACCTTCACATAAAGGATCTCCAATTTGATTAATAGATGATCGAGATAGATCGACTTTGTATACAACTACTATGCAATACGAGTAATCATACATACTTAACTTGCATCCCACTTCTATACAATTAGACTGACGTGACAGTGCCCATAAACTCTTGAATCAGCCTTTATTAAAAAGAAAAAAAAATGTATGGGCTGATGGGCAAAACCGCATCAACCTAATTGTATGAGAGTTGGATAGGAGTTAAGTATTTAGCGCTACTCATGTAATACATGCTCACTTTTTACTGTCATACCTTGACTAATATCCATACATATTCATAATGATAGTTTCTCCAATAAAAAGTGGTTGGTACATGATTATTGAACCTACTGTTCACCCATTTGATTAACCAAACCATAAAGATACTGAAGTTCTGGATAATGCACCCTTTCTAGATCTGCAATTTCTGAATATATAACTCTTTGTAGTGATGGATGGAGAACTAAATACATGAAACATATAATTGACAAGTCAGCTTATTAAGTTTCACATAAGAGAAACCATTGATTGAAAAAAGAAGAGGAAGAAATGGAACTGTAAATTTCAACGCATTCGCATGACTTAAACCATGAAATTTTCAGGATTTTGAAACAAACCCTCCATACACCGACTTATAGAGAGTACATACGAATCCAGAGTAGTGGGAACCACAAGCCCACACAATAGAAGAGGTGATATCTTGATCATATAATAAAAAGAGCCACCCTTTCTTGGACTTCATTCAAAACCACAAAAACATACAAATTGGGTGGGTTCCAAAAACTGTTCTTTTACCTTATTGGCCGCACAAAAGGACTATTAATAGCCTATTTTTTCACCTAATGGGAATATTTGCGTAAGTATCACGACATGGAAGTGACATCCACTGAATGCTCCATAACAGGTAAAAAGCATCTCATTTAAAGCAATAACCGAAGAGATAAAAAGTAGAAAGCACTTTTTATTATTAATAATTACTACAATAAGAACAACTACCACAACAAAAATAGCTTGATCAACCGAAATGGAGAACTCATTAATAGTAAAATTGATAAAAGTTTTTTGCTTTTCCAAAATCATAATTTCTAAATGCTCAGATCTCAGACACATTGAAAGTTCGAAACCAACCACATCCCAAAACAGACTATAACAACAACTTAAAAATTAAAAACACAAAAACCAATTTTAAAAAGTCATAAAATTTGGAGAAATAGGGATCAAAGAGCATAGATAAGTTCAATAAAAAAAATATTTAAAAAATAAATAAAAATTTACTCACTTGCAGTGAGTGGCAATGGCTGCAAGCCCGTCAGTGCTGAACCCATCACAGCTGTGAAGCGAGAGAGCCTTGAAATTGGGAAAAGAAAGAGCCAAAAACTCCAAGCTCTCGTCGCTCACAGTCATCCTCTTGAGCCTCAGCTCTTCAAGACACCGGTACTTAGCCGCAAAAACCACAAGCCAACAACGAATATCAGCGCCCCAATTCGGAGGAACCAGATTAAAGTCCGAAAACCGGGGCTTCCCTTTCAGGGTAACGCTCCGAACGTTCGGGAACCGCCGGACCACGATCTCCGGCGACACCGAGTAGCAGTTTCCAATGAAGACGTGGGTCCTTGACCACCGCTCGGCGTCGTACCAATCCTTGCAGACCAGAGAGACGGAGCTCCGGTCCTTGTGGGACTTCACCAGAGCCAGAACTCGCTCCAGAACCTCGTCCGGGAACGTCGAGGCCACCCGGGTCGACTCGCCCGAGTCATGGCAGTCCTTCTTTCTCTTAGGATCCATAGTGTGGTCTGGCGCTCAATAAATCAAACCCCAAAGCTCCAAAAGCTAAAGAAAAATGATGAGAATTAATTGAGACAACACCCAATACAATACAATAAATCTAAAAATTAAAACTTTTTCAATTTGGTGTCTCTCAGAGCCAAACGGGATTGTACAGAAAAATGGGGGAAAAAAAATCAAACCCAGAAGAAAAACTAACAGAAATAAAGTAATAAAAACTCAATGCCCCTTCAACAATGCTTTAATGTACATGTCTTAGAGCTGAAAAAACGATACCTTTCTGGATACAACAAGTATATATAATATATGTAATATATTTTGATAGAGCAATCAAAAATAATTTTGATGGCTTATTCAGAGAGAGAACAAAAATGGAAGATCCATGAATAATGAAGCACCAAATGCTTGGAACATATAAAAGAGAATAACAAGGAAGCAGAGCCAAAAGATGAAAGCGACGGTACTCTTCTGTGTTGGGTGTTCGCTCAGATAGGGTTCCTCGCTGGTGAATCTACGCGTTTCGAGAACGCCCTCTTAAATTGTGCCACGTAGTCCAAATCAACAACGACTGAGCCGTGGTCTGTGGGGTGTGTGTAAAAGTGCGCGTCTGGTGTAGATTACGAGGGATGATATGGCACTGACTTTAGTTGTTGGCTGCTTTCTTTCTTTCTTTTTTTGTACCGTAAAAGAAAACTATGTGCCGTAATTTTTCAATTGAAATTTAATCTGAATTTTTATTAATAAAAGAAACTAATGCCACTTTTACTAGGGCTGCTCTCTAACCGCTACTGGCTTTAATAGGCAATTTTAGGAGTAAGGCAAAGCCGTTATAATTGTTAATTGCCTTCATTTTTATGTAATAATATAAATATAAATGGATTTGATTAATGGATTTGAACTATAAATGTATTTCGATTAATGGAATTGAGCTATTTATGACTATGTACATAAAATATATAATGTGGTATGTGATGTTTTGGGCTAAATCTTATTTAAAAACATTGGCCGGCCCAAAAATACATGTTTTTTTTTTCATCTTTTTTGAAACATTTTCGCCTTAAACCCTTAAAATAAGCCCAAAAAAAATAGGTCAATTAAAGGTCCAAAATACTTAAAAAAAATTCATATAAAAAAGTGGTTATAAAACCCTCCCGATTATTTGATTGAATAACCGCTAACCACCTAGGTAGTTGCGGTTACGGTTATTAAAAATCAATAACCGTCCAAAGCGGTTGCGGTTGCGGTTATAATTAATAACCGCTAGTAATAACCGTTTGAGCACCCCTTAGCTTTTACATATTAAGTAAAAAAAAAAAAAAAATCCATTTAATTTATATGAAATTTATATTTGTTGAAAAAACTATCGCATATCTACTATAATTTTTGTTTTTTTTTTTTAGCCAAAATTGGTTATAATTCATAAAAATTCCACCCTTATTCCCAACAGTTACTACCATATTTTCTTTTTTGAAATTTCTTCTGTTGCTAGATAAATGTAGCAAGTGAGTAATTCAAATAAATTTACCTAAGTTGTTTTTCGTTCTCACATCTCTTTCTTTCTATTTCTCTCACTATTAGTAATGGTCTATTACTCTAGGTGGCCGGCCACTTTTTTTTTCTTTTTTTTTTAATGTTGTTTTAACTTATGCTATATACTATATGTCTCCTGCTGCTCATATATATATAATTTCATGTCTGCACAAAAAAAAAAAAAAAAAAAAAATTGGAATTAGTAATTTCTGTTTTATCATGTATTGACCCCAATCAATTGAGCTACTGCTTATGAAGTAGTATATAACATGTAATATTAATTGATTTGTATAAGGTTATAGAATATATACCATTAATAAATTTAATGGTAAATTGATGAAAATACTTATTTAGCTTAATTGTTGAAATTTAAAGATTAAATTTATTTATTTTTTAATTAGAACTTAACACTTTCTTCTTTCTAAATGAAAAGTGACGTCACTTAGTTGCAAGAAAATTAGCTGTAAATCGAGTAGGATAGGATCAGACACATAACAACCACCTCACGTGGGCACATCACGTGAAGCCTACCCTTAACCACACGAGTGACATTCATTGTTGCACATCGCCCAAAACAACAGAAGAACTAATCCTCCTCACAACTCACAACCCACAACGAATGATCTCGAATCTTATGATTATCTTAATGTTCCTTATTCGCTACTCTATCTCAAATAATAATAATAAGAACCTTAAAAATAGTGTACAAAAAAAATCATGGTAGTTGATGATGCTGAAATCTACACGGTCATAAAATCCAAAAAATAAAAAATAAAACTTTAAATTATTAAAAGAAATTAGTGGCTCATCGAGACAAGTCAGCAAAAATATCTCTAATGCTTACCTTAGTCGGTAGTTTTGTCAAAGTCTTTTTAAAATGAGACGAAGTTCATGATTAAGCATGCGTTCAATTAAAAGAACGAGTGAAAATTTTACCTCATCTTTTTTTATCCTTTTTCATGACGTTTTGTCAAAGTCTTTCTCAAATGAGACCAAGTTCATGTATAAGCATGGGTTCAATTGAAAGAACGGATGAAAATTTTACTTCTTCGTTTTTATCCTTTCTCATGATGTTTTGTCAAAGTCTTTCTCAAATGAGATGAAGTTCATGCATAAGCATGCGTTCAATTAAAGGAATGAGTCAAAATTTTACCTCCTCCTTTTTATCCTTTTCCATGATGTATCCTAATAGGATTGTGTGCGGTTTGTCCATGAATTACGGTCCGGTAAGAGGTGTTTTAGATAATCTTCCATCTATTACAATCAATTGGCATTAATGCTAACTATTCTTGTAATCAAAGGATAGTTTTGTAATTCTCATACCGTCTCCAACATGAATTCTTCAAAAAAAAAGCTACTAACAACATCGAGATCTAAACTTAGTTTAAGTAACAAAAGTGATTAAATGATTCGCAATCTAGTTTGATTTTTCTACGGCAGTAAAAGTAAAACTACTGAGCCGATCCTTGCCCAAGCTTCAATGGGTAAAAACCCGGTGTATTGTTGTCAAAAACTTACAATGCGTTGTGTAACAAAAGCAGGCTAATTAAAGGTTCCATAGGACAAGAGTGCTGCTGGATACTTTATAATCATTCTCTTTTTTCTTTTCTTTTTTCGCAATTGACAATGTCATTGGTGCGGAATATAATAATGTCTCACAGTGATTGCCGAGTACAATTTCACATCAACCAAAAATAGCAATCAGTTTCTTCAAGTTAATTTTGTTGCTCAGGTAAAAAAATAAAAATAAAAAATAAAAAATAGCAATCAGTTCCCTCGAACCTATCACTATTTCCGCCCACTTTTCTTTTCTTTTTTAACAAACCTTCCTTCGTTCAACAAAGAGATTACAGCGGTAAGAGGAAAAGAAAAATAAATATACTAAAACTCTAATTAAACAGATCTCAAAAAAACAGGAATGAGATCTTAAGGGAGATGAGAGATGCGAATACAATTTGAGAAAACTCTTGTCTCGACGCATATTGGTGATGGATAAAATTATTGGGAGTACAAATACCCCAGTCAAACATTTAAACAGACTTTCTAAAAAGTCATAGAAATTTAAAGGCAAGGTAACTGTAGAAAAAAGGGTTTTTTTTTTTAAAAAAAAAAAACCAGAAAGAAAGTAAAAAAGATCCATTTTACAGACAAAAAGTATAAAGACCAACTAAATTGGGATTAAAACTAAGCAATAAAGCCAAAAAAATACAAAAAGTTACACAAGATAACAAAAAAAAAAAAAAAAACAGCAGCTGCGACGGAGGAAAGTTTCGGCGGGCACTGCACGGCGCATGGGGCCACTTAATGAGTTATTTATTTTCCCTCGACAGATATCCGCCATAATCGGCAAAGCATTCTTCTATTTTCTGTTAAAAAA
>NC_081542.1:44778699-44783794 GCF_901000735.1 Corylus avellana | reverse complement strand
CATGTAAGTTTAAAATCTGACGGACGGGTCCAAATTGAAAGTAATTGAAAGTTTATGGGACTAAATTGAGAGATTTTGAAGTTTAAAATGGGTTTATCAAATCGGGTGGAAGTTCAGGGGTCTTCAATGAAGTTTTCCCAACAAAAAAAAAATTAAGGGGTGGCCGGCCACCCTAGTTGGCCCGAAGTCACCCCAAACCGGACACTCCTTAATTTTTAATTTTTTTTTTTTTTAACTTGGGATGTGTGCATTTTGGGGAAAAAAAAGTCAGAATGGTCGAATTGCAACAATTTAGAAGTTTGGGGGATCAAGTGTCACTTTTTAAACATTGAAGGTCAAAGTATAAATAAGTAGATAGTTCAAGAGAGTAAAATGTATTTTTCCAAAAAAAAAAAACTACTTTGAAGGCCGACCAACTCCATAGAAAATCTCACTATTAGAAAAACAATTTGTTACAATCAATTTATTCTTACAAAACATTTGTAATCTAGACATAGGCTTGCAATTATAGCAAACAAGAAGTATGTCTCTTATTGTAGCGGCTACAAAACTCCGGCCTTTTTCTACAGAATCTTTTCCACAAACGAACTCATTGAAATTTAGAATTCCGGTGCACCAATGAACTCTTTGGTTGAGGCTAAAAATTATTGTGGCTTGGCCATTGTATGCTCAAGCAATAGTCTCGCGAGGAGTTAAGCACTCTTTCTGTATAAACTTTGAATTTATTTGCTCGAGTGGGAGTAGAGCGAGGGATTGAGTTTTTTTGTTTCCTCTTTTTTCAAGGCGTATATATAATTCACACATGAAATTTAAGGATTTTGGACTAAAAATATTTAATAACAACTCTTGTTATTGTTGTTATTATTATGGTTAAATACTAAATACCCCATAAGATTTCATTTTTTAATTTTTTTTTCTTAGGGTTTATTTTGTATCACAAGAGGTCCTTATGGTTTTGATAAAAGACCAAATTCGTTTTTTTAGTTGACTTAATGGAAGTCCATGTGCACCAATCAAATGTTGACACGTGACACCTACTTAATTTTTTTTTTTAAAAAAAAAAAAAATTGGGGATGGCCGAGCCACCCCATGACCATTTGGAGCCACCCCCTTGGCTCCAAGGGAGCCACCCCCATGGTGCTAGGGGGTGGTCGAAACCATCCCCAACCACCATTGGGGGTGGTTTCGGACACCCCCTTGGCTCCAAGTGGGGTGGCCGACCACCATTGGGGGTGGTTTTGGCCACTCCCATCCAGCCAAATGAGGGTGGCCTGGCCACCCCCATGGCCAAAGAGTCACCCCCAAATGGCCAAGGGGGTGGCTCACCCCCAATTATTATTATTATTATTTTTTTGTAAATTAAAAAAAAATTAATTAATTTTTTTAAAATTAAGTATGTGCCACGTGTCAACATTTAATTGGTTCACGTGGACTTCCATTAGGTCAACTAACGGAATAACGAATTTGGTCTTTTATTAAAATCACAAGAACCTCCTGTAATACAAAATAAACCCTAGGAGATAAAAAATTAAAAAATAAAACTCTATAGGGTATTTAGTATTTAACCCATAGTATTACCCTCCTATATACGAAGTTTTAACAGTCAAGCAAAGCATGTGTACAGAGAAAGTTTCAGGTGACTCTCACTTGACAAACTTAAAATATTGTTATTTATTGCTTAAATATTAGTCGAAAAAAATATAGATTTGAATATGGGTTTAATTAATTTAGCTAAATCTAAATCTACCATATTTTTTTTAGCCTTGATGTGATGTGTTAAAGGAGCTCGATCATCAGCATTGAGCTGTTGATGTTGACTCTCCGAAAATACAAAGTAACTTTAATCTTTCTTTGGGACCCTTTATATTTGACTAATCCATAAAATCCCAGAACACGCAAATTATTTGCATGAGCCGATGAGAGGAAAATGTCAAAGATTTTCTCAGTATCCTCCCAAAATCATCAAGATAATTATAAACTGATCCCAAATCTTCATGCCCTGATTGCGGCGAACAAAAGCTTGATTAACGACTAATAATCATCCAAGAAAAATATTTGTAAATTGGCTTTGTTTATAGAGCTTGCAATGCAAGAAAATGGTGTTTCGTTGATAGATGGTAGCTGCTAGCTAGGCCAGGGGGATCAGCCTTGCGCAAGACTGATGGCCGCCATGGGGCGGCAAATATTATTAGCTTCGAATCTGAATGAGACAGCTTAACAACCCTAGCTTTTACACATGGTTGCGATTTATTAGACAGTGCTGTTGGCCATTAGGGTTGGAACCCTAGACTGTTTCTGTTTCCATTGCTCCATCATCATTAAATTTAAAGATAGAAAATAGACCTCTCACCCAACCCTAAGTAACGACCCTCATTGCAACATTTCCCAAGGCTTCAAGGATGATATTGTTAAGTAAAATCATCATCCCTTGTAAGATCTCACCGACCCCACCAGATCTTATGATTAAAACCCTTCAAGTTTCTCGATCAAACACTAATTAAATAAAAAGGCGTTTTCTTCCACCACGGATTAAGAAAAACCCGCGTTCATAAGTGACATGTTAATGGATTATTATCACTTGTCATTGTGTAGTAAGTTCTGATGAGGGAAATCCACATGAATTAAGTAGATATATGGACATTTTAATGTTGATTGAGGTAATTAAGCTTCATGTTCTTTCACGTCGTTAATATTAAATTGACACTTATTTCAAGTTTAAGTTAATAAAAAATAATTAGTTTAATTAATATTCTAACAATTAAACCCCTAGCTCAAACCTTCTTCTAGATGGAGCTTTGATTATGTGACTAGACTCATCACCGGCGGGCGGGGCATAGCCAACGGAAATCACATGCCTTGGTAGGATTGGTGTAAGAGTATAATATACCTCTAGAACACACAGTAATGGTACAATAAAAAATAGTTGAATAATTGAGGATATATATATATATATATATATATATATATAACCTCTCAATTCCACGGAATTTTCATTATTGTTTAAATTTGACAAGTCTGTTCACGTGCATACGGCACACGGAATATGAGATCTAGAATTTTGTCCGACATTGTTTGACCCTGTAATTTAACATGTTTCAACTGTATTTATAAACAAACTATATTCTCAAAGAAAAATAATAAATAAATAAACAAACTATAGAAAGTGTTTCGATCGAGAAGAATGGTAGTTTCAAAACGTGAAAATATATATATATATTTTTTCAAATCATGAGAGATGTGAAAAGGCTAATCCCTGATTTTTTGAAACGCTAACAATGTTCATAGAAAAAAGTAATGCTACCTACACTCTCACGGATCCAGATTCCATCCAATCGGAGGGAAATTAGAAATTCTTTAATTGTTAATCATGGCCCTTCATTTTAAATCTAATGGTTTATAAAATCATTTAAACATTAGTAAAACAAAAGTTAGCATTTAATGCCTCGGTTATACAAAAGCAACTGACATTTTATAGACCATTAAATTTATAATGAAATGTCACGATTAATAATTGAAGAATCTTCAATTTCTCTGAAATTGGAGGGAATCTCAATTCCACTCAAATACTTTCCAATTAAGTACACGCTCTTTGACTTGACACTGTATATCAATACAAGTGTAGGAGTGGAAGTATAAATAATATTTCTCTTTTAAAAATAACTTTTTTTTAACAAATAGCATGTTTTGAAAACACCTTATATGAAAATAAGATGTCTATTTATCATTGATCAATGAAGCACACACAACCTCAAATCATAATAGAAACCAGACACAATAGTAACTAGGATACATTCAAGTCACAAATAAACATGACTTCAAAACAACAATAGAACGTTTAGATCTAACTAATTAACTATAATCCAACTCATTTTTCACAAATAAAACTCGAAGATGCTTAAAGTTTGGTGGAGAGTTATTAAGCCCCAGCCCACACTATATGTTTCAGTACAAACTGATAGCCGGCCTCCTTGATGGGGCCAATAATTCAAATACTTCATTAATTTTTGGCAATGTGAGTTTTATGTGACTTACCTAGCTATAATTGCACCGAAATAATGTAATTGAATGGTGAAATTGATTACACTTATTCTTTCCAAATTACTATATAATTTGTAACGTCTGCCAAAACTTTCATTTTAAAATATACTCTACCAGTCTACTACACAATTTGCAATGTCCTTTTCAGCTAGGAGTTTTTGTTAACTCGTAATGGAGCGGGTTGTGTGCGTTTCACATAATTCAAAATGACAAAAATACCCTTCATAATTTTTTCTTAAATTATTGTTAATCTAAGTATATAGTTGTATTTTTACAAGGTTCAAAGAAGGGTATAATATGGGTCACGTGATATGCTTGCCATCTAAGTTAATAGAAAATTTTACAAAAATTGAAGGTTTGAAGAACATTACAAATTACAGAATAATTTGGGAGAGTAAATGTAATTTCTCTTCATACAAAACAAAGAAATAAATGTTGAAAAAAAAAATATTCCCTACCATTACTCAGCCTAGTTTTGGTGGGCCTTTGGCCGAATTGAAAAAGGACTGATGAAGGAACAAAAACGGGACCGGGCCATTATGACGGCTGTGAATTAAGATGATGGTCCAGTACTTCACCAGTACTTCACCCCAAGGGCTTGAAACAATGAATAAAAGTGAATGAAACTAATGTGAGGTTCTTTAATTCATTTAAATTTTAAACCCAATCGTATATATAAATGTATTTACTTTTTGTCGATGTGGTACCGCGCTCATTCATGACATGTCAAGTTGTTAACAATCTCTTTGTTAGGTGAAACTCATTCTCTCTATTTATGAGTTAGGGATAAATCTCTATCATATCAATAGTAACTCCCCCTTTACCATGGACCTTCATCACTCGTCATCATCGGTAGAAAATGGGCTAGTGAGGGCCAGGCCCCATCCCAAAAACAATTCTTTTTTTTTTTAAATAATAATAATAATAATACTAATGTGACATATTTAATATGCAGTCGGTGATAAGTTTGACGTGGTGGGCCATTAAATTTTTTTGACGGAAATAGCATATGCTTTTATAAGATGTTGATAGGCATCATTTACGACACTTTCATAAA
>NC_081542.1:44745995-44778599 GCF_901000735.1 Corylus avellana | reverse complement strand
AACAAACCCTCCATACACCGACTTATAGAGAGTACATACGAATCCAGAGTAGTGGGAACCACAAGCCCACACAATAGAAGAGGTGATATCTTGATCATATAATAAAAAGATCCACCCTTTCTTGGACTTCATTCAAAACCACAAAAACATACAAATTGGGTGGGTTCCAAAAACTGTTCTTTTACCTTATTGGCCGCACAAAAGGACTATTAATGGCCTATTTTTTCACCTAATGGGAATATTTGCGTAAGTATCACGACATGGAAGTGACATCCACTGAATGCTCCATAACAGGTAAAAAGCATCTCATTTAAAGCAATAACCGAAGAGATAAAAAGTAGAAAGCACTTTTTATTATTAATAATTACTACAATAAGAACAACTACCGCAACAAAAATAGCTTGATCAACCGAAATGGAGAACTCATTAATAGTAAAATTGATAAAAGTTTTTTGCTTTTCCAAAATCATAATTTCTAAATGCTCAGATCTCAGACACATTGAAAGTTCGAAACCGGCCACATCCCAAACCAGATTATAACAACTTAAAAATTAAAAACACAAAAACCAACTTAAAAAAGGAGAAATAGGGATCAAACAGCATTGATAAGTTCAATAAAAATATTTTTTTAAAAAAAAAAAATTACTTACTTGCAGTGAGTGGCAATGGCTGCAAGCCCATCAGTGCTGAACCCATCACAGCTGTGAAGCAAGAGAGCCTTGAAATTGGGAAAAGAAAGAGCCAAAAACTCCAAGCTCTCGTCGCTCACAGTCATCCTCTTGAGCCTCAGCTCTTCAAGACACCGGTACTTAGCCGCAAAAACCACAAGCCAACAACGAATATCAGCGCCCCAATTCGGAGGAACCAGATTAAAGTCCGAAAACCGGGGCTTCCCTTTCAGGGTAACGCTCCGAACGTTCGGGAACCGCCGGACCACGATCTCCGGCGACACCGAGTAGCAGTTTCCAATGAAGACGTGGGTCCTTGACCACCGCTCGGCGTCGTACCAATCCTTGCAGACCAGAGAGACGGAGCTCCGGTCCTTGTGGGACTTCACCAGAGCCAGAACTCGCTCCAGAACCTCGTCCGGGAACGTCGAGGCCACCCGGGTCGACTCGCCCGAGTCATGGCAGTCCTTCTTTCTCTTAGGATCCATAGTGTGGTCTGGCGCTCAATAAATCAAACCCCAAAGCTCCAAAAGCTAAAGAAAAATGATGAGAATTAATTGAGACAACACCCAATACAATACAATAAATCTAAAAATTAAAACTTTTTCAATTTGGTGTCTCTCAGAGCCAAACGGGATTGTACAGAAAAATGGGGGAAAAAAAATCAAACCCAGAAGAAAAACTAACAGAAATAAAGTAATAAAAACTCAATGCCCCTTCAACAATGCTTTAATGTACATGTCTTAGAGCTGAAAAAACGATACCTTTCTGGATACAACAAGTATATATAATATATGTAATATATTTTGATAGAGCAATCAAAAATAATTTTGATGGCTTATTCAGAGAGAGAACAAAAATGGAAGATCCATGAATAATGAAGCACCAAATGCTTGGAACATATAAAAGAGAATAACAAGGAAGCAGAGCCAAAAGATGAAAGCGACGGTACTCTTCTGTGTTGGGTGTTCGCTCAGATAGGGTTCCTCGCTGGTGAATCTACGCGTTTCGAGAACGCCCTCTTAAATTGTGCCACGTAGTCCAAATCAACAACGACTGAGCCGTGGTCTGTGGGGTGTGTGTAAAAGTGCGCGTCTGGTGTAGATTACGAGGGATGATATGGCACTGACTTTAGTTGTTGGCTGCTTTCTTTCTTTCTTTTTTTGTACCGTAAAAGAAAACTATGTGCCGTAATTTTTCAATTGAAATTTAATCTGAATTTTTATTAATAAAAGAAACTAATGCCACTTTTACTAGGGCTGCTCTCTAACCGCTACTGGCTTTAATAGGCAATTTTAGGAGTAAGGCAAAGCCGTTATACCTGTTAATTGCCTTCATTTTTATATAATAATATAAATATAAATGGATTTGATTAATGGATTTGAGCTATAAATGTATTTAGATTAATGGAATTGAGCTATTTATGACTATGTACGTAAAATATATAATGTAGTATGTGATGTTTTGGGCTAAACCTTATTTAAAAATATTGGCCAGCCCAAAAATACATGTTTTTTTTCATCTTTTTTAGAACATTTTGGCCTTAAATCCTTAAAATAAACCCAAAAAAATAGGTCAATTAAATGTCTAAAACACTTAAAAAAATCCATATAAAAAAGCGGTTATAAAACTCTCAATTATTTGATTGAATAACCGCTAACCGCCTAGGTGGTTGCGGTTACGGTTATTAAAAATCGATAACTGTCAAAGGTGGTTGCGGTTGTGGTTATAATTAATAACCGCTAGTAATAACCGTTTGAACACCCCGTAACTTTTACATATTAAGTAAAAAAAAAAATCAATTTAATTTATATGAAATTTATATTTGTTGAAAAAACTATCGCATATCTACTATAATTTTTGTTTTTTTTTTTAGCCAAAATTGGTTATAATTCATAAAAATTCCACCCTTATTCCCAACAGTTACTACCATATTTTCTTTTTTGAAATTTCTTCTGTTGCTAGATAAATGTAGCAAGTGAGTAATTCAAATAAATTTACCTAAGTTGTTATTCGTTCTCACATCTCTTTCTTTCTATTTCTCTCACTATTAGTAATGGTCTATTACTCTAGGTGGCCGGCCACTTTTTTTTTCTTTTTTCTTTTTTTAATGTTGTTTTTAACTTATATATATATATATATATATATATATATATAATTTCATGTCTGCACAAAAAAAAAAAAAAAAAAAAAATTGGAATTAGTAATTTCTGTTTTATCATGTATTGACCCCAATCAATTGAGCTACTGCTTATGAAGTAGTATATAACATGTAATATTAATTGATTTGTATAAGGTTATATAATATATACCATTAATAAATTTAATAGTAAATTGATGAAAATACTTATTTAGCTTAATTGTTGAAATTAAAATTTAAAGACTAAATTTATTTATTTTTTAATTAGAACTTAACACTTTCTTCTTTCTAAATGAAAAGTGACGTCACTTAGTTGCAAGAAAATTAGCTGTAAATCGAGTAGGATAGGATCAGACACATAACAACCACCTCACGTGGGCACATCACGTGAAGCCTACCCTTAACCACACGAGTGACATTCATTGTTGCACATCGCCCAAAAAAACAGAAGAACTAATCCTCCTCACAACTCACAACCCACAACGAATGATCTCGAATCTTATGATTATCTTAATGTTCCTTATTCGCTACTCTATCTCAAATAATAATAATAAGAACCTTAAAAATAGTGTACAAAAAAAATCATGGTAGTTGATGATGCTGAAATCTACACGGTCATAAAATCCAAAAAATAAAAAATAAAACTTTAAATTATTAAAAGAAATTCGCTTAGTGGCTCATCGAGACAAGTTAGCAAAAATATCTCTAATGCTTACCTTAGTCGGTAGTTTTGTCAAAGTCTTTTTCAAATGAGACGAAGTTCATGATTAAGCATGCGTTCAATTAAAAGAACGAGTGAAAATTTTACCTCATCTTTTTTTATCCTTTTTCATGACGTTTTGTCAAAGTCTTTCTCAAATGAGACCAAGTTCATGTATAAGCATGGGTTCAATTGAAAGAACGGATGAAAATTTTACTTCTTCATTTTTATCCTTTCTTATGATGTTTCGTCAAAGTCTTTCTCAAATGAGACGAGATTCATGTATAAGCATGCGTTCAGTTGAAAGAATGAGTGAAAATTTTACCTCCTCCTTTTTATCCTTTTCCATGATGTATCCTAATAGGATTGTGTGCGGTTTGTCCATGAATTACGGTCCGGTAAGAGGTGTTCTAGATAATCTTCCATCTATTACAATCAATTGGCATTAATGCTAACTATTCTTGTAATCAAAGGATAGTTTTGTAATTCTCATACCGTCTCCTGGCTCCAACATGGATTCTTCAAAAAAGCTACTAACAACATAGAGATTTAAACTTAGTTTAAGTAACAAAAGTGATTAGATGATTCGCAATCTAGTTTGATTTTTCTACGGCAGTAAAAGTAAAACTACTGAACCGATCCTAGCCCAAGCTTCATTGGGTAAAAACCCGGTTTATTGTTGTCAAAAACTTACAGTGCATTGTGTAACAAAAGCAGGCTAATTAAAGCTTCCATAGGACAAGAGTGCTGCTGGATACTTTATAATCATTCTCTTTTTTCTTTTCTTTTTTCGCAATTGACAATGTCATTGGTGCGGAATATAATAATGTCTCACAGTGATTGCCGAGTACAATTTCACATCAACCAAAAATAGCAATCAGTTTCTTCAAGTTAATTTTGTTGCTCAGGTAAAAAAATAAAAAAAATAAAAAAAATAGCAATCAGTTCCCTCGAACCTATCACTAATTCCGCCCACTTTTTTTTTTTAAACAAACCTTCCTTTCATTCAACAAAGAGATTACAGCGATAAGAGGAAAAGAAAAACAAATATACTAAAACCCTAACTAAACAGATCTCAAAAAAACAGGAATGAGATCTTAAGGAAAAGGAGATCCGAATGCAATTCGAGAAAACTTTTGTCTCGACGCATGCCCGTGATGGATGAAATTATTGAGAGTACAAATGCCCCAGTCAAACATTTAAACAGACTTCCTAAAAAGTCGTAGAAATTTAAATGCAAGGTAACTATAGAAAAAAGGTTTAAAAAAACAAGAAAGAAAAGTAAAAAAGATTCATTTCACAGACAAAGAGTCTAGAGACCAACTAAATCCAGATTAAAACTAAGCAACAAAGTCAAAAAATACAAAAAGTTAAACAAGATAATAGAAAGAAAAAAAAAAAAACTCAAAACACAGTAACTGCGACAGAGAAAAGTTTCGACGGGCACTGCACGTCGCATAAGGCCACTTAATGAGTGATTTCTTTTCCCTCGACAGATACCCGCCATGATCGGCAAAGCATTCTTCTATTTTCTGTTAAAAACAAAAAAAAAAATCAATTTCATTTTTCACATTATCAAGCTATACAAAAGTCTCGTATTTAATTCACATTCTGGTGATTGGTGGCGATTGTGATGGACTTGAACAACGATTAGAGAATTGGTGTTGAAAAAGATGTTACGTACCCGAAACTAATGAATGAGCCAATTGGCGGAGACAATAAGATCTATTATATGATTTTTAGAGGCCTAAACATAAGGAGGACCATCAGATTAGTTACGACAAACTAGTACTACTTGACTGTAAAGTCTGTATATATAATTCAATTTATGAAAATGAAAGTAATAAGGTGGGCCACTTAGCAAATAAACATCGGGACCGTTTAAGGTTATTCAGACAATAATTGTTTATTTATTTATTTAGACAATAATTGTTCTTAATTAGATAATTAATCTTCTATTTAACAATGCAAGTGGCCATTTCCGGTGGGCCTTCTAACTATGACAGGTGGACGTTCCGGGTTACTTTTTGACTAAATTTAGAATTATTAAGGGCCCAGCCTGGCAGACTGCCAGAGTGTTTCTAATAAATGCAATCGGGATCTATATTAACTCTCATTCTGTGAGCTTATGAAGCCACAGCCGTGGATAAGAACACAATCTGGCTACCAAGCATTGCCTTCTCATATATATATATATATATATTAACATGTCTACATAAGAAGGAGAGAGGGGAGAAATTTGAACTAATAACCTCTGCTTCACGAGACGTAATTTTCAGTCGATTGAACTACCTCTTAAGAACAATTTTTTTTGAGTTACGCCAGCCGCAAAAGCTTGAATTTTATTTAATTCATATGAAGGAAGTGTTTTACACGGTATACTGAAAACGGATAGTATTATAAACTTTTTTTCTTTCTTGGACGGTGGTTATTAACAATTTTTTTGTTTACTATTGTTTCAAACGTTTTTATCGTTTGACATTAAGACATGTTCATGAATTTTTATGTGAAAAAAGAAAAAAACACTTTACGTTTATGAACGTTTGGTCGTTATCAAGTTTTATGGCTCCGATTAATACATGCATGCTCAAGACCATTAGAAAAGTTTGCAGCTTACTCAAATTCCCATGTGGTGGTATATGTCTGCGACATCAGATCAACGCACATTTTTCTTCAAATTTTACAAACTACCTTTATACTAAGGTTTTTGTCCTATTCTCTCTCTCTCTCTCTCTCCCTCTCCCTCTGAAACAGACAGGAGCAATGCATCTTCTTTTACATTGACACCTGCATTTCATTTGGCGAAACCATGCAGAAGGTTGTTCCCTTGGCCTTTGTATTTGAAATGGTGTGTACTTAACAAAGGTAGGTGTTAATAGTTTAATTTTTGGAGATTGTGTGTCAAAGACCTAATCACACCAAAGTAAATATTCTAGAACACACAAAATCAAACATATATAGTATTGTGAGATCTTTTCCTGTTCTAATTTTAATTTCTTACGCTTAATCGACCTATGAAGAAAACAATTCGATCAGGAAGTCATTAACATGGTGCATTTTATATGGGGCCCCAAAGAGACAAGCAGCATTCCAGCCATTAATAGAGGGGTTGCTGGCTGGAATTTATTGTCAGTTATCACAACAAGTACTCTACATCTTTTCTTTTTTTTTCCACGTTGTTGTTCCTATACATTCACAGGAAGAGATAGAGAATTAGATGGCTATCTTTTGGACACAAAGGTATTATTACTAGCTAGGTCAATGGCTTTCTATTCGATTTAACTGCAAAATGATAGTAATAAGTTTTCATTTCAAATCGCAAAAAATGTGGTTGGTGTGTTTTCTGATGTAGAAGATGACACGAATGTCACGAAAGGATCTTATCTACAGCACCAAACTCTTCCACTATAAACTTGAAACCATTGCAAGACAATGACTGTTTTCTCCCAAGGGGAACGTTTATTATAGGACTAAGACCCCTACCCTTTTTGTCCCCTAAAGCTTAAGAACACCATGTTCTACCTTTAAACCATCCTTTTCTCTTTCTCAGAGTCCAAATCGTTATCCAGTTGATTCTATGTCCCTTCCCTGTCTACGCCTCGAAAAATATCCTAGGGCTAGTATGAGGAATTCACATGTAGCGCAGTGGGACAAAATGGGGCAGACTTCTTTAACTAACTAAGAAGAAGGCTGTTTAATGCCGACGCAGCCATGACCTCCTACCTTTTACCCAAATAATTAACCAAGCTTTTCCCAATAGCTAGTCCACCCCTGCATCAATCTTATTTGAAAAGATGATCGTGATAGAAAGGTAAGAGAGTAAAGCTGCTGATCTTCACACTCATGTATGTTTTATTGAATTTAATTTATACCGATTAATATGACGTGTTTTAATGTAATTACAAAATTACTTAAATAGTCGATACGGTTCTTTTTCTTTAACCCTAATTTTAACCTAGGACAGTTAACAAAGACAACTTCTCATTAGCTGCCCACTAACACAACACAAAGCACAAGCACATGCCTTGAACAACTCCAATAACTCTAAGGCCTCTTTAGAATTGCGTTTGAGTGGCTTAAAAATGCTTTTAACACTAAAAAAATTTGTTTGAAGAAAAAAATACTCATTTGATAAAAAAATTTAAAAGCGTTTTTTGACTTAAAAATTCTTTTTCTCAAACACAATCTCAAACAAACTCTAAATGCACACACCACCGCACAGGTTGACTGCACACAATTAACCCACGTTGAACCTTCATGCAGCACCTACTACCTACACGTCACACACTAACGGCTTCTCTATTATTTCGTTAATTACTTCCCATTCCAAGACCAAATGGCACATACCCATGAACCACACTGCTTCACGGCCCACCTCGCTTCCAGCCCGATTTTTGCTCACCCCATAATCTCCTCTATTTTCAGCCCAATACTAGAGTCAATAAAAGAAAATCTAAAAACTTGAAGCACTTTTATATATTATTCATAACTTTAATCAAAGGGTACAAATTTAGGGCCTTTTCAAAATCATAACTAGATACTCTAATGCTCAGGTCTCATACCATTAAAAAAATGTGAAACCTTTATCACAAAACATATTACAACATACCTCAAGATATAAACCTCACAGCAGTCTTCGAGAGTTATTCAATTGAGTGAAGACCATACTTGATCATGAAGCAGAGGCTACTAAATTAAATTTTTCTCCTCATTTTTCGTCGCCGAGTAGCAATTTTCAATGAAGTCGCAGTATAGTAATCCTACATAGGATACACCCATATTTTCTCTTATTAAGGTTGGAGGGGAATGATTCGATCCCTTTGCCACTGGTGTGGGTCACAAGGGATGACATGACAGTGCCTTTTGTGGTTGCCTTTGAGTAAAAAAAATAAAGGGGTTGTTTTGTTAAACAACGTGCCTTCTCCAAATAATGTTTACGTTTGATGAGAAATATATATATATATATATATATATATAAAAGTGAAAAAGTAGTATTAAAAAGTGGAAAAATTTTGTTTTATAGTGATTTTTTTATTTGAATAGTAATAAAAAGTAAATTATGTGATATAAAAAATGAGAATGATTTGATGTTGATTTTTTTTAAAAAAGAGATGAATAATATTTGGGGGTGAGAGGATGTTTAACAAACACTCTCAAAGGACCACGATTCACAAAGGTGCACGGTGTTTGTCAAACATCAAGGCACTGTCGTAAAATAATAATAATAATTAGTATAGAAAAGTGAAAAAAGTGAAAAAATTCTATTTTGTAGAGATTTTTTTATTTAAATAATAGTAAAAAGTAAATGATGTGATATAAAAATTAAGAATCTTTTGATGTTGATTATTTTGAAAAAAAAATAAAGTTAATAGGCTCTGTTTGCCAATAGTTTGGAAAAAGAAAGTGGCCCGAAATTGTAACAATATTTTATTGATGTGTGAAAAAAATAAGAATGACCGATATGAAAAAGTAAAAAAAATTTATTTTGTAGTGATTTTTCTATTTAAATAATAATAAAAAGTGATTGATATGATGTAAAAAGTAAAAATGTTGGGAGTTAATTTTGAGATGAATAGTATGAGGCTTTTTTTGAGTCGATTTGGTACTTTGAAACAAGGTTCTTAATCTTTTATTAGTCATGAATTGACCTTGATCTACCTCAAGCAAATTCTTTACTTCTTTCGAAGCAACTTCTAAGAATTCAGACCAATCCCTGAAAACCAAAAACAGCAAAAGACAATATTATACGGAACTTAAAAGCATTTATGTCCCCCAAATATTGAGCTAAAATTCAGTCAAATAAAATAATTTTTTTTTAAAATTTTTTATTTTACTATTCTGGCTAGCCAGATGTAAAGCTTTTTTTGAAATTAAAACAATCACCCTAAAAAAATTAAAATTAAAAATAAAACAATCACTCCAGCACATTAGATAAAAGTTCTATATGAGCTATGTTTATCTAGCACTAGGTAAAATGCATAATTGCTACAGTAAATAACAACGTAGCACACTAGATAAATATTTTACTTCATGTTAATTTCTAGTTCTTTTAGAGTTTTTTTTTTAAAAAAAAAAAAAAGAAAAAAAAAGAAAAAGAAAAAGAAAAAGATATTATACCCTTTGGACGAGTCAAAGGTTAGTCCAATGGTATCTTTAACTTGTTCAAGTGCCCTTTCAAATCTCCGGTGTTCTTCATCTGAAAATTGGCATCCAGTGTTGTTAACCCGAAGCTCGGACGGACTGACATCCCAGAAGATGGGTAAAACTTTTTTGTTGGACTCCATTAAAAGAGCGAGCTCACGGAGACAATGGCGGGACTCACAATAGTTGCGCGACAAGAGTGCAACAGCAACCTTACAATTTCTGATAGCGGCGTCAATCTCGTCTGACAACTTGTCCCCAGGCTTCATGTTTCGGCTGTCCATGAATGGCTTAATGCCCAGCCTTGAAAGGTGATCGTAGAGCAACCCGGCAATGTTTTTCTTCGTATCGCTTCCTCTGTGGTTTATAAACACATCGCATGGCTCTCTGTTTTTGCAGTAGTTTCGAGTTTCCACTTTCTTTTTCCTCTGCCGACGTTTGAACTCGACCATTGCAATTTGCAAAACACAACCAATATTCGATCGGTTGTTATCCTCTTGTCTCCCAAACATTCTCCAACCTACTTCTAAACTAGAGTCCTCAATAACACCCTTTATATAAGCAACGTGTGCCTGAACACGTAGTACTGACCATGGACATATATTGTACGAGGAAGTTTCGTCGTTTTGTTGTTGCGTCTAGTTTTGTGGCGAATTGGATTCGATGCGTCAGATATGGCAAGTACCTTCTAGCAGAGGAAAGGTTTGATTGAAATCATCGCTTCGTCAAGGAAAAAGAAGGAAAATCAACGCTTGGTAGTTGGTACGTAGTTGCTATCATCATGCCTTTTCGGACGTCGCTTTTCTAGCCCCAGTAAAGTGCAACAACCGACCAAAAAGCAAAAAGCCAAACGAGTTTGGTAAAAAGTTTTGTTTTTTTGTTTTTTAAATAGTAATAAAATAGAAAAAGAAAAAAAATTAGTTACAAAGGCTGCCGAGTGTCTCACATGTGAATTTTAATTGATTTTGATGGCTGAAACCAGCGTTACCTCTGTTAGCTCTCCTTGCCTTCCTACCTTAATCGTGTCTCTTCTTTCAAACATAGTCTTTCTCTCTTCTACACTTTCTCGCTTTGGCGCCGCTGGTGATGGAGCAGCTGAGAATGATTGGCTTTTGACGATGATTAGCCAAAGTAGGTGGAATTGGGACTTGAATTTGCTTGGGATTCAGAGAAAGCATGGAGATATTTAATCAGATGAAAGTCAGAACAAATTGGCTTTTGGTGTGGAGGATTCAAGAAGGCTGGGGCTGAATGCCTGAATCAGCCCGTGAATCATATTCTTGTGAGTTGGAAAAGCTGCAGAGACACAACAAATTATGAGTGTACTGCGAATCTCGACAAAGCCCATATCATTGAATCCTGGATCTGCAATGGAAGCAAATATTTTCTTTGTCTTTCTTCTGGTTGTTTTGTTCTGTTCTGTTCTGTTGACTTGGTGAAGAAGCTATTGTTGTTCGACAGATTGCTGTCGCATGTTTATTGCCTTATTGGTGTTCGGGTGCCGTTGCCGAGCTACTGCTTAAAAGAAGAAGAGACACCATTACGTTAAAAAGAGAAGTAGAGTTAACAGAGTTAAAACCGGTTTCAGCAGTTAAAGTTAATTTAAACTCACGTGTGATTTTTATATAATTAACAAACTACCTACCGTCCTCAACCGTTCATCTCCCTTCTTTGTTTTCTCTCTTAGACATAATGTTAAAAATTGCGATGGCAATAGAATCAAATATAAAGGTATATATGTTGCTAAAATTCCCTCTGTGTGTACTGTGTACGGTTAATGAAGGACTGTAAAATGGAGGAGACAAGAACCGTTTGGACAATCCAATAATATATATGGTGTTGCAAAACACTCGTGTCAAGAAACAGAGCATGGAAAATAATGAAGCCTTAAAAATGTAAACACAATGTCAATGTTTGATGTCAACCATTCTAAGTTGAGAATTCAAGTTGTTTTCACAAACCAATTAGAATATGAACAACCGAATATTTACAGGGCAGATCGGGTTTCCAGTTTCCACAAATCGAAGAAGGTTTTCAAGTGATTTTGTTCAGGGTAACAAACAATTGGCCAACCAATTAAGAAGTCAAATAGATGGCTGTAATTGTCAAGCCAGCCGCCAATATTACACAAAAGGAACACGCTTTTGCCAATGGCTTGTGACTTTATGTAAAGATTTTGAGACCGACTTTTTGAAAAGCCGGAATCTTTGGGTAAGAATTATCATTTGTTAGAATCGTGTCTCTTTTGGCACCCGTTAATAAACATTGTCACATCAGCCTAATAATTTAAAATTAAGACAAGGATTAAGTATTTAAAATTACTCATAACATTAGATCTTATTGAAAAGAAAGCGATCCTAACTAGCACTTTTTGGTCAAGACGTAATCACATGGCTTTGTTAATGTAATCTATTTGTTATATCAACTCCCTTTACTTTGATTTAATACCCGTACGCGGTTTGCTAATGTGACGATACTCAATTTAATGTTAATAGACATGGTCACATCAGTTTAATAATTTAAAATTAAGATGAGATGAGAAATAAATATTTTAAATTACTTGCAATACAAGAACCTATAGAAAAGAAGGCGATCTTAACTAGTACTTTTTGGTCGAGACGTGATCACATGGCTTTGTTAATGTAATCTATTTTGTTAGGGAGAAAAACACCAAAATGAACCAAACAAGAGTAAATTAATATACATATTAGGACATCACTTTTAGCTCAAAAGCCTACTTAAGTTCATTTATGTATATTAAGTATTATTATTCTTTATATTTTCTCAATCTCAGATACAAGCCTCACAAGTGCAAGCACAACATATTTGTTAAATCAACCCCCTTTGCTTAGATTTAATGCCAGTACGCGGTTTGCTGATGTGACAATACTCATTTCGAAGCTAATAGATTGTAATACTAGAACTTTTTGAAAAGAAAACAATCCTAAGTCCTAACTAGTACTTTTTGGTCAAGACGTGATCACATGGCTTTGTTAATGTAATCTATTTGTTATATTAACCCCTTTACTTTGATTTAATAGCAATACGCGGTTTGCTATATCACCCACTTATTTTCACGATTGCACCCAAGAGGATTATATATTCAACTTCAGAAAGAGCAATAAGCCCCAATGGAATGTCCTTCCCTGTAATAATGCTGCTAGAAGTTTTGGGGGAGAGAATAAGGGTACTGGGTTGTTGGGAGGAAAAACTAATTTGTTTGGGCAGCAAAAGAATTCTGAGAATGTTGGTATTGTTGATAATCAGCACAAGTCTAATATTCCTATTTCTGGTTCGCTAGTGTTGCCAGTGCAGAAAATTTCTAATGTTGAGATGATGGAAAGAAGAAAAAATGGGTTATGTTATAATTGTGATGCTAAGTGGAGCCATGGCCATGTTTGTGCTTCACCAAGATTGTTCTTGCTTGAGGGGGTTGAGCACAAGGTGACCAATTTGGAAGAAGTTGAAGAACCCGATCCAGGTGAATTTGTTTTGGAAGAATTTCCTGAAATTTCTTTACATGCTCTCATTGGAACTCCTACTCATAAGACTATGAGGCTTGTAGGTATGAGTAGAAGTCACAAGGTAGTAATCTTGATTGATTCTGGAAGTACACATAATTTTTTAGATCAAGAAATGGCCTAAGGATTGGGAATTCAACCTATGCTTCAGGAAGCTATAAAAGTTAAAGTAGCCAATGGAGATGAAATTGTAAGTTCTGGAAAATGCAAAAACACATAGGTAAAGATGCAGGGTTATATTTTTATTGTTGATTTTTACATCTTTCCTTTGGCTGGTTGTGGTATGGTACTTGGCATTCAATGGTTAAGAACTCTAGGACCTATATTAATATTGTGGGATTTTTACATCTTTTCGTGTGGAAAATGATAAATCTGTTAAACTAACTAGAGGTGAGAACAAGAGTGTTTTGTTGCAGCCTCTTCATGATGTTAATACCCCCAGGCAGGAGAATGAAGAAGGAAGGAAAAAAACCAGAGAGGTTGGTCCTATCGAGCAATCACTGAGGTGTTGGTTCAGTGGGTGGGGCAAACTGAAGATGATGCTTCTTGGGAGGAATTATTCCACTTACAACATTCTTATCCGCACCTTGTGGGCAAGGTGCTTTAGAGGGAGAGGTTATGTCACGGGAGATGCAAAAGAGATTAAGGCAGATTTGCAAGGAAGAGAAGATGAGCTGGAGGAGAAACAATACAGTTAGATGAAGTTAGATTCTATTAAGTAGTTAATTCTGTTTCAATAAACACTGCACGTGTATAAGTGGAAGTTATTTTAGTTAGTTGTAATCAACTTTGTAACTAAATTGCTTTAGTTGCTAAGCCTTATACAAGGCTGACTAAGTGCAAGGAGGAGTAGCTTTCGAAGTGTAAAGAACTGCTAGGAGATTTGCCATCTCGAATTGGTCTTTTCAGTTACAAATAGTAGTTTACTGTTACAAGCCGCCATCTGCCGGCAACCAGAAGCGAGCCACCCATCGGCTCCCACGAGCTCGTTCCTGTCCCATCGTGGTCGAGGAGATCGTTCCCGAAGCAACGCACCAGCTCCTCCGTCTTCCACCATGGTTCTCCCTTTCCTCCCTTCAGCACACTCCCGCTTCTGAGGAGCCGCCACCACCACGGTGCCGCCACGACGACCCATCATCTCTTCCCGCCGTACATCTCCGACGACCCATCACCACCGCCAACAAGCCAAGACATCAAAAGAGGTAAGATTATCTCTGTTTTTCCGTTTTGATTTCTTCTCCTCTAGTAGTGTCACATAGATCTGGTTTGCTTAGTTGTCTTTGGATTTCGAATCTGAGTTTGATTCTTCTAAATCTGGCAGGGTCTGAATCTTAGATTTTTTGTGGGTTGAATCTAGGTTTTCCCATTTTTAGGATTTGTAGTTTCTTAAGTTTTATGGGATTTTGAAGGATTCAAGTTTCTGAATCAAATGATTGTTCTTATTGACTTCATTTTATTTTATTTTATTTGCATTTCAAAATGCAGGGGCTACGGTTGAACAAAGCAGTGAAGAATTGGTTTCAATTCCACTTTTTGTCTATTGAATTGATTTCCATTATTCTCGCGGCAGGATCTGTATGAGAGCTGATTTCCAAAATAATCAGTAGCAGAATCTTCGTGAGAAGAATGAGATGAGGTAGATGCTGCTGCTACCTTAACAACGGTTATGTGATGTGGTTTTATGGGTTTTTCTAGCTTCTTTCTTCTAGATTGACCGAGTGATTTTTGTTGAGATTTTTGAAGGTTTTGTTGATTACTGAAGGATGTGTTCGCTTGTTGGTTTTTATACCCTGATCCATTTCTTTTGGTTTGGCTCTATTTCAATCTAAGAGTGTTTTTTGCCATACAGGAAATACTTTTGGTACACTTGCTGCATTTATTGGACTAGGAGATGGTTTAACATTGTTCATCTTGGACAGTGCTGATTTTCTCTGTCATTGATTGCATAAATATTATGTTGGCGTATCAAATTGCTTCTGATGAACAGAATATGTATTATCATGTAATTTATGAAAATAATTTATGTAAACAAATTATGTAATTCTGTGAACATAATATGTATCCATGATTTGATCCTACCATTTGTGGAGATGGCTCCATTTTCTTGAACGTTTCCATTATCCTTTCATATGGCTTGTTCGTAGTGTGGGCTCATTTAGTTTTAAACCGAAGTGCGCCCTCTGTGGTGTTGAAACATTCCAACAATGAATGATGTTTTTATAAATCATAAAAAAATGAGTTTGAAAGCAGGCAAGAGGACTTGATATTTGTGCTGTCCACAACCATTTTTCGATGTCACATATAGTTAGTGGATAATAAGAGTTAATCTAATCAAATTGTCAAAGTATTTACTAGCATATCTGAAAATTCTAAAAACGACTACAAATGACACCTATTCAAATGTCTAGGTGTTTCACAAAGATTATGCGGAATAAGATCTATCCTAACAGTTAACATTTAACCAAATACATATATGTAATGAACATTCAAGAACACAGATATTTGGTTACGAAGAGGAAACCATTTAGAGAACTCTTTAAATGTAAAACCTCTCCGGGGCAGCCAAACCTAGGAAATCAATCCACTATAAGAAAAATAAGAAATACAAGAAGAATTACAAAACCTTTGACTCTTCTTTGTACACGACAAGCGACCCACTTGACTTCTACTGTAGTAGCATTTTCCAGAACATCTGGCACAATTCTTCTATATGATTTTCTTTTACCGGAACTCCGATAGACTTCTCAATCGTAGATTTATCAAAGGGAATAACTAAAACTCTAAGAGATTCAATTTAACGCTCACCACATATAATCTCTCTTAGCACAGCCTCCGACGAACTCTCTGGGGGTGAAAAATTCGTGCATATCTTTTCTATAATGATGTATATATATCAGTACATCCAAACCCTAGACCTGGGCCCACTAAAAACACATTTTTGGGCATAATAGGTACGGGGTGTCCGGACAGGTTAATGGGCTGTCCGGACACGGCCTTGCGGAGCAAAAATGAAGTTTCTGGAAATGAGATCCGGACCAGGGGAAGGCATGTCCGAACCCAGCCTATCCAGTCTTGATCAACAGCTCTGATCGATGGGTGTTTGTGGTCCGATTGAGCTGAGATTTTGGAGGGACGTTTATAACACATGAATCTACATTATGAATGGTGGAGATTGGATTCTGAGCATTCTATATCAGTGTTTGAGCCCGTGAACAGTAGCCTCTGCATTTTGGAACTGAATTAAGTCAACACAAGAACTAACAAACTCCCCCTTTGGCAATTCAGTGACAAAACCAAAATGCCGAGCCAATCCCATCATCTCCCCATATTTACTCCCCCTTTTTGTCATAGAATGATAAAAGGTCTTAATGTTTCCTGAAACACTTCACAAAGTACATCAAGGCACACGTGGAACAAGAATACGTAAATAAAACTCATGAAAAAAAATGACGTAGAATGCAAGATCATAAAGAAACATCAGCAAAACTCCCCCTCAATGGATGACTCAATTATCAACAAGAAATTGGAAAAGGAAAAACATGTTTCTCCCCCTCAAAAGTCAAATGAACACACATGATATATACATCAATGACTCATGTATTGCACAATGATTATCCCAAACATGCTCCAAATATGCAAAATATACATGAGACTAGAAATGGCAAGAAACTCATATTGCTTAACCCAAGCAAAGAAAAATGTTTCATTCAACCCATGCTTGTGTGGTGTGTGTGTAAGCCATCCAAAGAGAAAAATTTTCAACTTACAAAATGAGGAGAAAGTTCTCCACCATGAGGTTTTGACAAGTATATCAAATCAAAAATCAAACCTTATCATACTAGGGCCTTGCCACTCTTATCCTATACATTTATCTTTGTAATACATTTTGCACAAGTTTGACATAGTGAAATAAATTCCTTTTGGAATATGATCTTTTGATTTTATTTGTTTCACTATCTTATTTATTTTTCTCTTTGAGAAAGTGTCTTTAAACTTTTGGTGCTTATCACAAAAGAGAAAGCAGGAATTTTTAAGCCCTGGGTTCAACTAGCATATGGTCAATTTGGAAAATATGACTAGTTAAAAACCTCATATGGTTGCCTAACATAACTCACCCTTAAGGCCAAATTCATACTCAATTTAAGCTTAAATGTGCACAAGAGTTCAAGCATAGGTAAAATGTACCATAGAAGCATAAGCTTAGGCAAAAAAAAATCAGCCCATTAATAAATATTCATCTCATGTATAATAAGCACATTTTGAGATATAAGGAATTGGATCCATGAAGTATACATGAGAAATTTATGGACTATCAAGGTGCATATGACAAAAATAAGGAGACAACCTAAAAAAAATATTTTTGTCTTTTTGAATTTTTTTTTTTAAAAAAATAAAATGCACAAAATTAATGCAATGCATATATATGCAAAACTGAAATTTAAAAAACAAAAAAAATAAATGCAATGCAATGAATGCTACATGCTCTAGGATATGAAGAAATATGCAAGAAACCAATCCTAGGCATGTTATGGACCACCTTACTCTAGGTGAGTTCACCACCACTCCCCCTCAAAGGGTGAATGGTATTGACCTTCCTAACCCAAACCTTCTTAACCCTAGGTACAGATTTGTGACTCTTGTCAAACTCATCTAACCTAGATAACACTCCTTTCATCATTATGCATAGCCCTTCAAAACCTTTCCTAGAATATGAATTCTCACTCTTATGCTCACGAGGTCTCAACTTAAAATAGTTAGGTCGAATATGACCAACTTTGCCATAATGATGGCAGGTATGGACAAATTTTGGAGAAGCTTGTCTCATATGAGGAGGGATATACATATACTTAGATCTAGACAAACATGACTCTACACCACCTTTTCTTTCTTAGGAGTAGCCTTTTTATTCCAAAGCCTTTGGGATTTCAACTTAGAACAATTTGGTCTAATATAACCAATAATTCCACAATGGTGGCATATAGGAACAAACTTTGCATGAGTTTGTTTCCTTGAAAGAGCCTTGAATTCGGGCTTCACACAAGTATTCATACAAAAAGTTTTGCCCTTATCCAAGCAACCTATATTGGCGTTGACTTCTTCGACTTTCACATGTTTAACAAACAAAGTTTTTCTTTCAGAATTAGAAGCATGTGAAGTAGAAGCACCCAATTTATCAATAAGCATAGTATTTTCAAATTTCAAAGAGTCAACTAAGGCATGTGATTTAGACAATTTAATAACCAAAGACTCTTTCTCATGCTCAACATCATTAAGCTTTTTAAGGGAAATTTGATGATGATGAGTCAATTTAACAAATTTCTTAAAGAGCTTGTTATAGGTCATCTGAAGGTCAATCTCCTCATCAGAATCCATGCTAAGGGATTGAGGAGTATTCATAGCAAAGAAGTCAAGGATCTCACTCAGGAATTTAATCCAAACAAAGTAAACCTGCTCTGATACCAATTGAAAATTTTAAAAACGACTCTAAATGACACATATTCAAATGTCTAGGTGTTTCAAAAAGATTATGCGGAATAAGATCTATCCTAACAGTTAATATTCAACCAAATACATATATGTAATGAACATTCAAGAACACAGATATTTGGTTACGAAGAGGAAACCATTTAGAGAATTCTTTAAATGTAAAACCTCTCCGGGGCAGCCAAACCCAATAAATTAATCCACTATAAGAAGAATAAGGAATACAAGAAGAATTACAAAACCTTTGACTCTTCCTTGTACACGACAAGTGACCCACTTGACTTCTACCGCAGTAGCCCTTTCCAGAACATCTGACACAATTCTTCTATATGATTTCCTTTTACCAGAACTCCGATAGACTTTTCAATCGTAGATTTATCAAAGGGAATAACTAAAACTCTAAGAGATTCAATTTAACGCTCACCACATATAATCTCTCTTAGCACAGCCTCCGACGAACTCTCTGGGGGTGAGAAATTCGTGCATTTCTCTTCTATAATGATGTATATATATCAGTACATCAAACCCTAGACCTGGGCCCACTAAAAACACATTGTTGGGCATAATAGGTACGGGGTGTCCGGACAGGTTAATGGGCTGTCCGGACACGGCCTTGCGGAGCAAAAATGAAGTTTCTGGAAATGAGGTCCAGACCCGGGGAAGGCATGTCCGGACTTAGCCTGTCCAGTCTTGATCAACAGCTCCGATCGATGGGCGTTTGTGGTCCGATTGAGCTGAAATTTTGGATGGACGTTTATAACACATGAATCTACATTATGAACGGTGGAGATTGGATTCTGAGCATTCTATATCAGTGTTTGAGCCCGTGAACAGTAACTTTTGCATTTTGGAACTGAATTAAGCCAACACAAGAACTAACAATATCAATTGCTACTAGACAGAAGTAAATACAATCAATTGCCATTTCCCTGCATATTTCCATGCACTTCAAAAGCTAGACAAAATCAAAATATTTTCCTTCTATTCAACAAGTTCGCAAAATTACACAAAATGCAGTGCATTCCCATATATTTTCATAAATTACACGAAAGGAAAGGCCTCTATATTACATAGCCATAATTCCAACACAGACTATAAATGTATCCGATATTTTTTTTTTTTCAACACAAACTATTTTGTCACCGCCTGAGTCAGAGTGGGCATGCTTCCTGCCACTATCAGAATCGGACATAGATCTTCTTTTATGCTTTGCAGCCTTCAGCATCCTCTCTTTGGCTTCGGCATCAGCCTTTGCCTTGGCAGCGGCTTCCAGCTTTCTGCTCCCATTTCAAAGGGGCTTCTTTCTTCTCCAAAGTTCTCTCCTTTTTCTCTTCGACCAATTGGATGAACCTCTTGGCGTCCATTCTGAAATAAAAAACAGCTCAAAACCTGCATGTTGGTATGATGATGACCTGAAGTACATCTCAAAGAAGAGAAAAAACAATGCTATACATTGCCTCATTATCCAATTAATCTCCCAATGCAACTCAGTCTCATAAACTTTCAAAAAGGTAATGAATGCATTCCTAAAGATTTTAGAAACCAAGAATCCAAAAACACAAGATTTTTTGTGAATGAATGCTAGAATTCATTCAACATCATTTTCAATTTTTTCAAAATACAACATGCCCAGAAAAATTATTTCATGCCCATATTACAAAAACTCATAGGCAACAAAGCTAAATACCTCTCTAGCCTTCTTACATCCACCATCATTAGTATTTCCATCTCTTGCACTCACATACTGAGTATTTCATTTCTAAATTCTTGAAAAATACCAAGTCCCATACGAAGATTGAATCACATAGAACAGTCCTTCAACAATTCTCGAGTGTAACTTCAAATTATTATATCCTTTTAAAATATAGATTAAAATGAATTGAAAAAAAAAATGCCACTCCGTGCCCCCCATGATTTACCATAAACTCAAAAGCATAATATACACCAGTTCCTGTCTAAAATGTTCTGTGCATATAACCCAATGATAAGATCAAACAAAAAAGAAAAATCCTAATTAACAAAAAAGGACCAAAAGCAAACAAATTTGGTTCGGCTTTCTTACCTTATGTGCAGAAGAGCACTACCCAAAACGATGATCAACTCGGAAGTCCAAAACTAGAAGCCTTATTCCAAACTACACAACACAAATCTGTAAAAGGAAAAAAAAAAATACAGTAGAGGTCAGGAAACACGCCCAAAATCATAATCTTAAGTACTACAAAAACTCTATTCAACAAAAGCCTAACAAAAACTCTAATCATCATAGCCCAATGATTCAGAAACTTGAATCCTTCAAAATTCACTAAAACGTAAGAAACTACAAATCCTACAAATCCTAAAAATAAGAAAACATAGATTCAACCCACAAAAAATCTAAGATTCACACCTAGCCAGATTTAGAAGAATCCAACTCAGATTCGAAATCCAAAGACAACTAAACAAACCAGATCTATGTGACACTACTAGAGGAGAAGAAATCAAAACGAAGAAACAGAGATAATCTTACCTCTTTTGATGTCTCGGCTTGTCGGCGGTGGTGATGGGTCGTCGGAGATGTACTGCGGGCAAAGATGATGGGTCGTCGTGGCCGTACGGTGGTGGTGGCTCCTCAGAAGCGGGAGTGTGCTGAAGGGAGGAGAGGGAGAACCATGGTGGGAGAGGGAGGAACTTGTGGAAGACGGAGGAGCTGGTGGGTTGCTTCGGGAACGATCTCCTCGACAACAGTACGTGGGAGAGGGACGAGCTCGTGGGAGCCTGTGGGTGGCTCACGGCGGTGCTTCTGGTTGCCGGTGGATGGCGACCGTTGGAGGAGGGAAAAGAATCAAAAGATGGAGACGACTGACGAGGGAAGGGATTTTGAAATTTTAGAGAAAAATGAGAGTAATCCGTATATTTTGGTGTTTTTCAATTTTTTTGATTTAAAGGCTTGACGTGGCGCAGGCCACATCAGCAGAGATAGACGCTGGAGAGTAGAGGGACTCCAGTGCGGGGTGTAGAATTACTCATTGACCTCCTACCACAAGCAAATTCTTTATTGCGTTGGAAGCTTTTTCGAGGAATTCGGACCAATCTCTGAAAACAAAAAACAACAAAAGACAAAATAGAAGGATCACCAAGTTACCAACGAAATCAAATAGCAAAACAAGTGAAGCATTTTGTTCCATTATTAGAAAGACCAATAAAAATAGAAAGTGATGTACCCTCTGGAGGAGTCGAAGGTTAGTCCAACGGTATCTGTAACTTGTTCAAGTGCCCTTCCGAATCTCCGGAGTTGTTTCGCTGAAAAACGGTGTCCTATGTACTTAACCCGAAGGTGGGAGGGTTTGACATCCCAGAAGATGGGTAAAACTCTTTTGTTGGACTCCATTAAAAGAGCGAGCTCATTGAGACAATGGTGGGACTCACAATAGTTGGGCGAGATGAGTGCAACAACAACCTTACAATCTGTGATGGCAGCATCAATCTCGTTGGACAACTTGTCCCCATGCAGGTTTCATGTTTCGGCTGTCCATGAAAGGCTTAATCCCCAGCCTTGAAAGGTGATCGTAGAGCAACCCGGCAATGTTTTTCTTCGTATCGATCCCTCGGTGGTTTATGAACACGTCACATGGCCCTGATACTGCTTTGATATTTGGACTCACAAAAGCTTCTACTTTGTTTTTTACAGTTTCGAGTTTCCGCTTTCTTTTTCTCGACCGTCGCGAAAAACACAACCAATTGGTAGCATCCCGATTCTTCTGTTTATCTTCTTGTCTCCTAACCATTCTCAAGCGTCTAAACTAGATTCCCAGCGAAGCCAAAAATTGATCTTAGGAGGGTGAAACAAAAATAATATATATATATGTGTGTATATATATATATATATATAAGACTTGTTGACACTTCTCAAAATTTCAAAGTTTAAAGAAAACCTTATAATAAAATGTCAATGTTTCCATTATCAAAATAAGAACAAAAATTGGAATAAAAGTCGATACATTTTTTCACTGAAATATAGAAGGTTAAAGAAAAATGTCGATAAAACTTGAAAGAAATACTAACATATTAATGATTACTAATTAATCATAAAAATCAATTTGTAATAGCAAATGAAAGTGTCATCTGTTATGTGATTCTCCAATGGGTAGCATTTGCTATATGGTGTGTTTACTGCAGGTTTCAATCAAGAATATCTATGAAAGGGTCCAAATTATGAATAAAATATATATTAAGATTGTTGGGACAAAATAGAAATTATCTTCACTTCACAAGTTGTTGCGACAAGTTATTAGTTAACTCAATTAGTAATCATAAAAGAGTAATGTTATACATCACTTCATTAATTCCCAAAGCTTATGTGATGTAATTTTCCGTAACATTTGGCACATAAAAATTGATTCTTTTAGTTGGAATAACACACCACATTGGCTTTGAGAGGATGGAAAGTAATGTACAGCATTACTCATCATGAAAATAGTTTTTTTTTTTCATATTATAAGGAGAAACGATGGCACACCACATTGATTAAGCCTAGATGTACGGCATTGCCTATTCCAAAGAAAATATGATATATTCCCTTATGTTGGTCACATGAAAAACTGGAAAATGGTAAGTACCACCAAATTGTGCCAAAACAATTTTACATTTCCTCCCTAATCTAGTCCAGCCTAGCTGGAGAAGAATCACAAATGTCAACACACACACACACACACACACAGTCTACACAGATAAAGAGAGAGAGAGAGATACAGGGAGGCAGAGATACAGAGAGAGAGAGGGAGAGAGAGAGAGAGAGAGAGAGAGAGAGAGAGAGAGAGAGAGAGAGAGAGAGAGAGATACAGGGAGGCAGCGAGAGAGAGAATCTGTAATTATTTCGAGATACAAGCTTTATGGAGCAAAAGTTCAATGAAGTCACCAAAAGCAACCCAAGGTTGCTATTCTAATGCAGACTTTGAATTTGTAGAAAGCTCTGAAAATTTTCAAAAGAAGGGGTAGGGTCATGGTCCTCCCTTCATCTCTGCCTATAGTGTCAGTCTGGTGCTCGATCATGTTGTGGTAATTTTTCTATGACGATGATCCACTGTGTAGTCACGAGGAAATCAACCGAGTCGATCGCCAGTCTGGTGCTCAATCACATAATTATGAGAAAGCAACCCTAGTTCAGGAATAGTTGAAACATTAAAATGCTAGAATAAAAGTTAAACAAGAGAGAATTGTGTTCTTAATAAGAATATATATGTGTGTGTTTGAGTTTCTAAAGCATGTTTGTTTTAACTATGTTGCTCATTGCCCCCTTTCAATTAGAAAAAAAAATGTTGCTCATTATTATTATTTTTTTATAAGTATGTTGCTCATTATTATCTGGCTAGTAAATGAATTGAATGGAATCAACAAGTACTCGTATTTGCTTTGATGTTTTGACCATGATAGTAGAAAAGCTAGTAAAAAGTTTTAAGTTCAAAATTTCAAGTAGAAAAATCTGTCGTTTTGATTTCAAGGAAAAGTATTTTACTACCGCAAATTTATATTTTAGAAGTTTCCAATTAAACAGAAAGAGAGGTTTTATTAGAACAAGAGGGCTAACGTCACAGAGTTTTGGTTAAGAGTATATAATTATGGAGAGTTGGACTCATAGTTTCAACCTATAAAATATCCCTTTACAGAGATTGAGATTGCAACAAGTGTAGTAGAGGAGGAGGAACCAGAGTAGGAAAAGGCAAAGGAATTGGAGTCCGAGTATTCAAGTAGTTAGTGTATGCTAGCTGCATGTAATTTGGGAATAGCTTAGAGTGTATGATTGGCATGAGCATGAACTTGGTAGGTTGCAGCGAAGAACAACAATAAAATAGCAGATAAGATTTTGAGTCTATCAAAAGCCTAAGAATTTTTCTCAAAACTATTGAGTCTATCTATGGTTTCAAGAAAAAATACGAAGAAAACTCACATTTGAGTAATTCTTATTAAAGAAAACTGATAAATCAACATAAATTGTTTTTCTAGAGGCTATAAGCATGTATTTATAGCCCCAAGACTCTAAACCTAGTACAATACGAACTATAGATGCCTAAAAACCCTAACTCTAATTTAATACCGAAATAAAGTCGGTTTAAATAATAAAAAAAAGCGAAAATAACATAATGACTCCCCGCGTGCGCTCGATTGCAAGATCGGGCGCAGTACCAAAACATGTCTTCTACCATCTGCATCACAATGTTATTGTAGTGCTTCGTTGAATTATTATTTATGTAAAGTAGTAGTCAATGTTTCAAATATGATATGACTTTTAAAATTATCATTAAATTTAAGAAATTATTATTAAATTTTGATATACTTGTAATTTTAAAAATCACATCATATTTGGTAGATACAAAGAAGACACGAGTCCTTTTTATATCACTACTCATATATATATATATATATATATATATATATATATATAAGAAGTGTTAAACATCCCAAATTTTATTCATAAAAGTTAGTAATTAAATGATGTGTCACCATCTCATAGGATTTATTATTTTGAAAAGTGTGTCATCAACTCATGAAATAGTAACATTATTTAGAAACCAACTTTTAAAACAAAAATTTGAGATATTTAGCATTTCTATAACATCTCTGCTGCTTTGTTTATCAGTGACATTGTAGTAATAATGGCGCACGAATATCTGTAAAATATTGCACTTGTCGGTGTTGGGTGAGCGTTACATGTTTGCTACTCTAGAATGTAGCCTATGAAAGCGATTGGACCAAAGTTAGAGTTACACGAGGGAGAAGGGAAGACTACTAGATATGACCTACATCCAGTGTCTTCATTGCCAACGGATCATGGCGCTACATGGTGAAGTCACAAAATAAACGTAGGCATGAGAGTCCCATCTACATTTAATTCATTCTACACCTATTTGAATAGAATGGTTTTAGCTCAAATGGAACTTCCTCCCTTTGTAGCAAGGTGGAGGGTGAGGTTGTGGATTCAGGCCCCAAAGTCAAAAATGCACACCACCAAAAAATTCGGCCATTTTCGGCCACCCAAACCAAAAACCCAACAACCATCCAAATATAGATCCATACTTAGGTATTTCAAAAACATCAAGAAAAGCTCAAGATTAACTCACCTTGACAGAAAAACCCCTTGAGCTTGCACTTCCGCCTCCTTCGATCTCCTTTCTCTCTCTGTCCTTTACTTCTCCAAGCATGAAGCTCTCATTCTCTCTCTCTCTCTCTCGCTGTCCAAACCAAAAACCCAACAAAATCAAACAACACTTAGATTCAATATCTCAACTCACTTCACTGCCTACTCAAGATCAGCAATCCAAATATAGACTCATGCTTCAAATATGGTGGGTATTTCAAAAACATCAATAAAAGCTCAAGATTAACTCACCTTGACCGAAAAACCCCTTGAGCTTGCACTTCCGGCTCCTTCGATCTCCTTTCTCACTCTGTCCATTACTTCTCCAAGCATGAAGCACTCATACTCTCTCTCTCTCTGGTTACTGACAAAAAGGGCAAGACTATAATTCTTTATTCTTGGACTAGGGGTGCGGGTCTGTTAAGCCTTTTCACCAAATGGGAGTGAGTAGGGTAAAACAAAACAGGGCACGCCGCATGCAAAAAAATTTTTTTTTAAAAAAAAAAAATTTGCACTGGGGCATGCACGCACGCCGCGTGCTCCCAATAAAAAAAAAAAATTTGCACTGGGGCATGCACGCACGCCGCGTGCTCCCAATCAGTGCTCGAGTGAGTATCCTCCAATTACACCACAGCTACGTGTGCGGCTGGCTGTGAAAATGCTTACTTGTTTTTTTTTTTTTTGGAGGAAAAATATAAAAAAAAATCTCAAACTACCGACCGTTTGCAATATAGTCATCTAATGTTCAAAAGGTACTAAAGCAGCCCTCCAAACTACTAAAATGTATCAAAATTCTCACTTATTTTTTTATATTCCTATAATACCCCTTCTTTTAACAAACAGAGCACTGATTGGCAGCACGCGCGGGCGTGGCACGCCCAGTGCAAAAATTTTTTTTTTTTTTTTTTTTATTTTTTTTTTAAGATCAACAGCACGGGCGTGCAATGCACGCCGCGTGCTGTTGATCTTTACCCTAACAAATAAAATAATAAAAACCTTCTATCTTTTACCCAAATAATTAATCAAGCTTTTTCCGGTAGCTAGCCCACCCCTACATCCATGTTATTTGAAAATATGATTGTGATAGAAAAGTGAGTAATGATATGTATTGCTATTTTAGTGTTTTTTTGGTGTTCTATTGATGTTAGGTAGATATTATTTAAAAACAAAAAAAGAAAGATATTAGACTTGTTTTTTACTTTTCTGGTGTGCATGTACAGGATCCTCGTACGAGTCAGACCATTGGGACCAGGCGTAAAATTGGGCGTATGTTCGAACTCTCATCCTTACATCTCCCCACCACAGGCGTCTCTGCTTGTGCCTCTTCGTCATCACCATCTCTTGCACTTTGGCATTCGCGTTTTGGTTATGCGTCTGCCTCTCGCATTCAATTTTAGCTTCAAATGGTTTGTTAGGTTCAATTTCCAATCATTCTTTTGATTGTAGTTCATGTCAACTTGGTAAACAACCGGCTTTGCCATTTAATAATAGTGAGTCTCATGCTACTACTTCTTTTGATTTAATTCATTATGATGTTTGGGGACATTCTCCTGTTGCTAGCATGAGTGGCTCACGTTATTTTGTTATTTTTGTTAATGATTTCTCTTGTTACACTTGGGTGTTTTTAATGAAATCTCGTTTTGAATTATTGGACATTTATCGTACTTTTGCCAAAATGGTTGAAACCCAATTTTCAAAACCCATCAAAGCTTTTCGTTCTCATAATGCTTTAGAATATACTCAACATGATTTTCAAGTTATTCTCAAACATTATGGCATTGTTCCTCACTTGTCGTGTCTAGGCACCTCACAACAAAATGGTCAAGCTGAACGTAAACTTAGGTACATTTTAGACATTGTCCGTGCTCTTCTCATTTCTACATCTGTTCCTACCCTATTTTGGGGTGAAGCTACTCTCACGGCTGTCTACACGATCAATACGTTACCTACCCCTATCTTTGATAATTGCTCTCCTCACAAGTGGTTGTTTGGCTCTATCCCTTCATATCACCGTCTCCGTGTCTTTGGTTCTGCCTGTTTTGTTTTACTCCAGCCTCATAAGCGTACCAAACTTGAGCCTCGTTCTCGAATGTGTTGTTTTCTTGGATATGGAGTGGAACAAAAGGGCTACCGGTGTTATGATCTTGTGTCTCGTCGTCTTCACATCTCCCGTCATGTAGTTTTTTGGGAGCATCGACTATTCTACGAAGTCGGAAAATTTAGCATGCCATCATCCGATCCCTCCCTTTACTACCCTTCTTGAGTTTTCTCTTTCTCCTTCTCCCACCACCAATGTCTTGCCAGAGTCTATCTCGCTCGAACTGCAGTCATCTAATGCCCTCGACGCTGCTTCACCTACGTCACCAGGTTCTGATACCCTCGACGCCGCTTGACCTGCGTCCCCAAGTTCTTCGCCTGCCTCCCCAAGTTCTGTTCCATCCAAGGATCCAGTTTGCACTCCACCACCTGACCTTCGTCGATCCACCCGAGTAAGATCTCTCCCATCCCATTTACAGGATTTTCATTGCTTTCATGCCTTAGCTACCTTGCATGAGCCTCACTCCTTTTATGAGGCCTCCACTAACCCTCTTTGAAAGGCTACAATGAAAGAAGAACTTGATGTTTTACACAAGAACAATACATGAGATTTGGTTGACTTACGTCTTGAAAAATCTGTGGTTGGGTGTAAGTGGGTTTACAAAATCAAGACTTGTTCCGATGGTTCTGTTGACAGGTACAAGGCTCGACTTGTGGCCAGAGGTTTTACTCAGGAATATAGTGTAGATTATGAGGAGACTTTTGCTCTAGTTGCTCGACTCTCTTCTGTGCGTGCTTTGTTGGCTGTTGCAACTTCTCGACATTGGTCACTTTGTCAAATGGATGTCAAAAATGTCTTTCTTAATGGTAATTTAAGTGAAGAAGTCTATATGCAGCCACCTCCTGGATTATCTCATCCTACAAACAAGGTTTGTCATATTCGTCGAGCTCTATATGGACTTAAGCAAGCACCTCAAGCATGGTTTGCTAAGTTTAGCGCCACTATCTCTTGCCTTGGCTACTCCATCAGTTCTTATGGTTCAGCCTTGTTTATTTGCCGCACAGACCGGGGTACCATACTTCTTCTACTATATGTTGATGACATGATTATCACTGGAGATTATATCACTGGTATTCAGGAACTTAAACAGTTTCTCAGTCAGCACTTTGAGATGAAAAATCTTGGCCCTCTCAGCTATTTTCTTGGTCTTGAGATCTCCTCTTTTTTCTGATGGTTATTATTTAACACAGGCCAAGTATATCTCTGATCTGCTTTTCTGGGCCAATCTTACAGACAGTAAGATTGTCGACACACCGACTGAGCTTAATACTCGTCTCACTCCTCATGATGGCGAGCCTCTTCACGATTTTACCTTATATCGGCATTTAGTTGGCAATCTTGTCTACCTTACTATCACTCGACCTGATATCTCGTATGCTGTCCATGAAGTGAGTCAATTTATGGCTGCTCCTTGCTCCACTCATTTCTCAGCTGTCCTCTGCATTCTTTGGTACCTGAAGGGGACATTATTTCATAGGCTTTATTTCTCTTCTCAGTCTCCTCTACAACTGCATGCTTATACTGATGCTGATTGGGAGGGTGATTCAACCGATCGTCACTCTACCACTAGTTACTGTTTCCTATTTAGCACCTCTCTTATCTCTTGGCGAAGTAAGAAATAGACTGTTGTTGCTTGATCTAGCTCCAAGGCAGAATATCGTGCTGTAGCTGACACTACCGCGGAGCTTGTTTGGTTGCGATGGCTGTTATAGGATATGGGTGTTTCTCTTTCTTCTGCTACTCCTGTATATTGTGACAACAAGAGTGCTATTCAGATTGCTCATAATGATGTTTTTCATGAACGGACAAAACATATTGAGATTGATTGTCATTTTGTTCGTCATCATCTTCTTCAGGGCTCATTACAGCTTCATTCTGTCACGTCCCATGATGTGCTCGTAGACATCTTTACAAAGTCACATCCTCCAGGGCGTTTTCGTGATCTTCTGTCCAACCTCAAGTTGGTCTCTCGCACTCCACCTTGAGCTTGTGGGAGGCTGTTAATAATATTATGTTATTGTTATTTACTTTTTTTGGTATTTTAAGTCTACTAGGTTTACCTTTTCTTATTCTACTAGGTCTGTATTATTAGCTTATATATAGGCTTCTTCTGTATATTATACCATGTGATTCAATATATAACCTTATTCTCAACACTTTCACTTAATATTTAAAAAATAATATCCACATAAGATCTTAAGAATACCAAGAGAACATCAGAAAAGCACCTAGAGCACATAACATTTTTCTCTTGTTTGGAGAATGCTAGGTGTTCTTCTAGTATTCTTTTAAGTGCTCTTATTTCTCCTACTTAATTTTTAAAAAATAATATCCACTTAAAAAGATTAAATTTTTTTTTTTTTTTTAAAAAAAAAAAAACACCTAGCTTGTTTTAACCTATGATAGTTAAACAAAGACAACTTCTCACGAGCTGCCCACTAACACGCACTGAAGCACAGGCGTTGAACACCTCTGAGCGTGCTGCATGCAACTCACTGCCACACAGGTTGGCTAGACACAATTAAACCAGGTTGAACCTTCATGCATCACCTACTACCTCCACGTCACACACTGACGTGACAGACGGCTTCTTATAATTTTCGTTAATTAACTTCCCAATATTCCAATACCACATACGTACCCATGAACCACACTCAGCCCGTTAATGGAGCTTCGCTGCCCACCTCCCAACCCTCTTTTTGCCCGCCCCATAATCTCCTCTGTTTTCAACCCAATAACAGAGCAATAAAAGAAAAGCTAATTAAAACTCGAAGCGCTTTTATTATTTGTAACTTTAATCAATGGGTACAATTTTTGGGCCTTTTCAAAATCATAACTAAATACTCTAATAATGCTCAGGTCTCACACCATTAGAAAAATGTACGTGAAACCTTGATCACAAGTCAGATTACAATGCACCTCAGTATATAAAATGGCTCGTGTTAGGGAACCAAATAAATGAATCTAAAAAATTTAACAAATTAATGTGGTAAGAGTTTTTAAATTAAAAAAATGTAATTATTTTTTCTTTGTCTATCACTCACAGTTTGTCACGTTAATTTAATAAAAAATTTGGGTTCATTTGTTTGACTCCCTAGCAATTCTCATATAAAATAACAGTCATCCTCAGGGTGATCACGATCTTCGGCGATGTGGAGTAGCAAGTTTCGATGAAGACGTGGTATAATAATCCTACATATGATACACTCAGGTTGGAAACGTTCTTCAGATTTTTGAAGGGCATGATTCCATCCCTCCGCCGCCGGGATTGGCCACGAGACCGGATGACATGACGGCGCCTTTTGTGGTTGCTTTTGAGTAAAGGAGATAAATAAACACAAATTATGCAACAATCGGTACTTTGAAACAAGGCTTTGGAATCTTTCAGTCATGGATTGATCTTCTTCTTCAAGCAAATTCTTTATTACTTTCGAAGCATTTACTAGGAATTCGGACCAATCCCTAAAAACCAAAAGCAGCAAAAGGCAAATATTATACGGAACTCTTAAGAGCATTTATACCCGGCAAATATGTAGCTAAAATTCAGTCAAATCATAAAAAAAATTTTATTTTATCTACAAACTTTTTTAAAGAACATACATTCAACTCATTATTTTAGCTAACAAGTTTTATTTGTTAATATAACTAATGTATTGTTGAACTAAATTGCTCGGCAAATTGATGAGCATTATAGTAGGTCAACAAATTCTTAACTATTTTGGCTGGCCAAATGTAAAGCTTTTTTGATAAAAATTTAAAAATAAAACAATCACTAGCGAAATTAGGAAACAAAATAAGTAATGCGACTAATCATAGATCGGTTCTGATCGCCACTTAGAGCATCTTCAATAGATTATGGATCTATATGAGCTATATTTAGCTAGAACTAAGTAAAATGTATAATGTGCTACAGTGAAGAGCAACCTTATGTTGTTCTATGTAGCACACTAGATAAATATTTTATTGTTTCTTCATGTTACTTTCTAGTTTTTTATTGTTTCTCTCTTTTTCATGAAAATAGAATATAATTAAAAAAGCGAGAAATAATATTTAAAAGCAAGTATAAAAGAGAATAAAAAATATGTTGGAGATTGTATAAAAATAAATAAATCAAGTAAAGAATTGCACTTTCTCAATAAACAATAAATATCTTACATATTGTTGTTGGAGATACTCTTAGCATTGTTTTTAATAATTATATGATTTCTAACGTTATTCTTTTAGAGTTAAAAAATAAAAAATAAAATAAGAAGACAGATAAAAATAGCTAGAGATATTATACCCTTTGTTCGAGTTGAAGGTTAGCCCAATGGTATATTTAACTTGTTCAAGTGCCCTTTCGAATCTCGAGATTTCTTCATCTGAAAATTGGCGTCCATTGCTGTTAACCCGAAGCTCTGACGGTTTGACATCCCAGAAGATGGGTAAAACTCTTTTGTTGGACTCCATTAAAAGAGTGAGCTCACGGAGACAATGGCGGGACTCACAATAGTTGGGCGACAAGAGTGCAACAGCAACCTTACAATTTCCGATAGCGGCGTCAATCTCGTCGAACAACTTGTCCCCAGGCTTCATGTTTCGGCTGTCCATGAAAGGCTTAATCCCCAACCTTGAAAGGTGCTCGTAGAGCAACCCGGCAATGTTTTTCTTCGTATCGCTTCCTCTGTGGTTTATGAACACGTCGCATGGCTCTCTGTTTTTACAGTAGTTTCGAGTTTCCACTTTCTTTTTCCTCTGCCGA
>NC_081542.1:44739959-44745895 GCF_901000735.1 Corylus avellana | reverse complement strand
CAAGGTAAATCTCATGGCAAATTTCTTTGTTAGTTTCTTTTTCATTTTCCTTTTGCCAATGATTCAGTCACTGTGTTGGATCTAGTGCTCTGTTCTCTGTTCTCCTTACCTTACCCATATCCCTTTCTGTTCTCCTTACTAGGTGTAATTTGGTTTGGCAGCCAAAGTAATTTGGTATATACGGGAAGTGAGTTAGTTTCATGGTAGTTAGATATATTAATTAAAAAATAATATTTAGTTAAAGTAAAAAAATATTTAGAAATTTTGATGTTTAATAGTTTTAAAAAGTGGCTAGTTATATTTATATATATAAAAAAAAAAAAATAATAATAATAATAATAATTTAAAGAGTTGAATGGAAAGTACAGCTGCAATCCCTCCCCTTTACTTATCAAAAAAAAATCCCTTCCCTTTAGTCGACGAATTCATATTGCGTCGAAGTACAGCTCCGGGATCTCCCTTCCCCTTATTGTTTTAGAAACCACAGAGAGAATGAGAGCTTCATGCTTGGAGAAGTAAATGACAGAGTGAGAATGGAAAACGAAGGAGGCGGAAATGCAAGCTAGGGGTATCGGTCATCGACAAAAATCATGTTAGAATATATTACTAGATTTGATTTTATACTATAGGATTTGATTTCAATCGAATCACGCATTATATTTTCTTTCAAATCTAGCAATTTGAGTTAATCTTGAGATTTTCTTTATCTTTTTGAAATACTCATTTCATCTGAAGTATGAAATATGAATCCATATTTGGATGGTTGATCTTAAGTAGGCAGGGAGTTGAGATAATGCATCTAAGTGTTGTTTGATTTTGTTGGGTTTTTGGTTTGGACAGAGAGAGAGAATGAGAGCTTGAAGCTTGGAAAAGTAAAAGAAAAAGGTAGAAAGGAGATCGAATGAGGCGGAAGTGCAAGCTCAAGGGAGTTTCCGATCATCAACGAAAATCAAGCAAGGCGAGTTAGACGTTCGAGAATGTTTGGGAGACAAGAGGATCAACAGAAGAACCGGCACGCTACCGATTTGCCGTCTGCTCTGCAGATTGCAATGGAGCTCAAACGTAAGTAGAGGAAAAAGAAAAGTGAAAACTCGAAAGTACTGTGAAAACAGAGTAGACGTACGTTGAAGGAAGGTTGGGAGACAAGACGATAAACAGAAGAACCGGCATGGTACCGGGTTGTTGTGTGCTTTGGGAATTGCAACAATGGTCGAGTTCAAACGTCGGCGGAGGAAAAGGAAAGTGGAAACTCGAAACTACTGTAAAAACAGAGAGCCATGCGACGTGTTCATAAACCACAGAGGAAGCGATACGAAGAAAAACATTGCTGGGTTGCTCTACGAGCACCTTTCAAGGCTGGGGATTAAGCCTTTCATGGACAGCCGAAACATGAAGCCTGGGGACAAGTTGTTCGATGAGATTGACGCCGCTATCGGAAATTGTAAGGTTGCTGTTGCACTCTTGTCGCCCAACTATTGTGAGTCCCGCCATTGTCTCCGTGAGCTCACTCTTTTCATGGAGTCCAACAAAAGAGTTTTACCCATCTTCTGGGATGTCAAACCGTCAGAGCTTCGGGTTAACAACAATGGACGCCAATTTTCGGGTGAAGAAATCTCGAGATTCGAAAGGGCACTTGAACAAGTTAAATATACCGTTGGGCTAACCTTCGACTCGTCCAAAGGGTATAATATCCTAGCTATTTTTATCTGTCTTATTTTATTTTTTTATTTTTAACTCTAAAAGAATAACGTTAGAAATCATATAATTATTAAAAACAATGCTAAGAGTATCTCCATCAACAATACGTAAGATATTTATTGATTATTGAGAAAGTGTAATTCTTTACTTGATTTATTTATGAGTGCGCCTATTATCAGGTTCATCATGATAACACCCCTTTTGCAGCTTTCAATTACCATGTGATACATCATCAATTTAAGAAAAATGCAAAAAATAAAAGTGAGAACAATCACGCCAAATCAGAGAAAAAAAAAAATTCAAAACCCATTTTTAATGCCTCAAAACCTATTTCTAATGCCTCAAAATCCGTTTCTAATACTCCAAAACCCGTTTTTAATGCCTCTAAACCTGTTTCTAATGTCTCAAAACCCGTTTCTATTATCTCAAAACTCATTTTTGGATTCAAAACTAAAACTTAAATGTGGAAGGTTAACCCTTCAGGAATTTTATCACCCTAAAATCTAGTATATTTTGGTCCAAATTATTTTTGTACACTTTTTATGTTTTTGCTTATTTGTCGGTTATTAATTAAGGCTGTAAAATGGGTGTTATCAGGATGGTCTTGATAAAAGGTTTTCTCTTTATTTATTTATTTATTTTTATACAATCTCCAACATATTTTTTATTCTCTTTTATATACTTGCTTTTAAATATTATTTCTCGCTTTTTTTTATTATATTTCTATTTTCATGAAAAAGAGAGAAACAATAAAAAACCAGAAATTAACATGAAGAAACAATAAAATATTTATCTAGTGTGCTACAGAAAACAAGAAAAGGTTGCTATTCACAACAGCACATTATGCATTTTACTTAGTTCTAGCTAAATATACCTCATATAGATCCATAATCTATTGGTGATGCTCTAAGTGGCTATCACAACCCATCTATGATTAGTCGCATTACTTATTTTGTTTACTGATTTTGCCAGTGATTGTTTTATTTTTATTTATTTTTTTCAAAAAAGCTTTACATTTGGCTAGCCAAAATAGTTAAGAATTTGTTGAGCTACTATAATGCTCATCAAGTTGCCGAGCACTTTAGTTCAACAATACATTAGTTATATTAACAAATAAAACTCGTTAGTTAAAATAATGAGTTGAATGTATGTTGTTTAAAAAAGTTGGTAGATAAAATAAAAAAATTTTATGATTTGACTGAATTTTAGCTAAATATTTGCCGGATATAAATGCTCTTAAGAGTTCCGGTATAATATTTGCCTTTTGCTGCTTTTGGTTTTTAGGGATTGGTCCGAATTCCTAGTAAATGCTTCGAAAGTAATAAAGAATTTGCTTGAAGAAGAAGATCAATCCAAGACTAAAAGATTCCAAAGCCTTGTTTCAAAGTACCGATTGTTGCATAATTTGTGTTTATTTATCTTCTTTCCCGGGTGGATTCTCAGATGAAAAATCTTCCAGCTACAGCTCAGGGTACAATACTATTTTTCTTAGGTCATTCCCTTTTAATTATATATGAGACATATATTCTTACATGTCTTGTCTGCTTCCAAAATGACCGTTCAGGTTGCGGCTCAGCAAGGTAACTACCTCGCCAACTGTTTTAACCGTATGGAAGAGTGTGAAAAATATCCAGAGGGTCCTCTCAGGTTCAGGGGAACAACTTAGAATGGTTGACATCAAACATTGACATTGTGTTTACATTTTTAAGGCTTCATTATTTTCCATGCTCTGTTTCTTGACACGAGTGTTTTGCAACACCATATATATTATTGGATTGTCCAAACGGTTCTTGTTTCCTCCATTTTACAGTCCTTCATTAACGGTACACAGTACACACACAGGGAATTTTAGCAACACAACTTTATATTTGATTCTATTGCCATCGCAATTTTTAAGGAAGAGACTTTAGACTAGGACTTTTCGGTAGGTAGTTTGTTAATTATATAAAAATCACACGTGAGTTTGAATTAACTTTAACGGCTGAAACCGGTTTTAACTCTGTTAACTCTACTTCTCTTTTTAACGTAATGGTGTCTCTTCTTCTTTTAAGCAGTAGCTCGGCAACGGCACCCGAACACCAATAAGGCAATAAACCTGCGAAAGCAATCTATCGAACAACAATAGCTTCTTCACCAAGTTAACAGAACAGAACAACCAGAAGAAAGACAAAGAAAATATTTGCTTCCATTGCAGATCCAGGATTCAATGATATTGGCTTTGTCGAGATTCGCAGTACACTCATAATTTGTTCTGTCTCTGCAACTTTTCCAACTCACAAGAACATGATTTACGGGCTGATTCAGGCATTCAGCCCCAGCCTTCTTGAATCCTCCACACCGAAAACCACCAAAAGCCAATTTGTTCCGACTTTCATCTGATTAATTATCTCCATGCTTTCTCTCAATCCCAAGCAAATTCAAGTCCCAATTCCACCTACGTTGGCTAATCATCGTCAAAAGCCAATCATTCTCAGCTGCTCCATCACCAGCGGCGCCAAAGCGAGAAAGTGTAGAAGAGAGAAAGACTTTGTTTGAAAGAAGAAGATACACGATTAAGGTAGGAAGACAAGGAGAGCTAACAGAGGTAACACTGGTTTCAGCCATCAAAATTAATTAAAATTCACATGTGAGACACTTGGCAGCCTTCGTAACTAATTTTTTTCTTTTTCTATTTTATTACTATTTAAAAAAAAAAAAAAAACAAAACAAAACTTTTTACCAAACTCGTTTGGCTTTTTGCTTTTGGTTGGTTGTTGCACTTTATTGGGGCTAGAAAGCGACGTCCGAAGAGACATGATGATAGCAACTACGTACCAACTACCAAGCGTTGATTTTCCTTCTTTTTCCTTGACGAAGCGATGATTTCAATCAAGCCTTTCCTCTGCTAGAAGGTACTTGCCATATCTGACGCATCGAATCCAATTCGCCACAAAACTAGACGCAACAACAAAACGACGAAACTTCCTCGTACAATATATGTCCATGGTCAGTACTACGTGTGCAGGCACACGTTGCTTATATAAAGGGTGTTATTGAGGACTCTAGTTTAGAAGTAGGTTGGAGAATGTTTGGGAGACAAGAGGATAACTACCGATCGAATATTGGTTGTGTTTTGCAAATTGCAATGGTCGAGTTCAAACGTCGGCAGAGGAAAAAGAAAGTGGAAACTCGAAACTACTGCAAAAACAGAGAGCCATGCGACGTGTTTATAAACCACAGAGGAAGCGATACGAAGAAAAACATTGCCGGGTTGCTCTACGATCACCTTTCAAGGCTGGGCATTAAGCCATTCATGGACAGCCGAAACATGAAGCCTGGGGACAAGTTGTCAGACGAGATTGACGCCGCTATCAGAAATTGTAAGGTTGCTGTTGCACTCTTGTCGCGCAACTATTGTGAGTCCCGCCATTGCCTCCGTGAGCTCGCTCTTTTAATGGAGTCCAACAAAAAAGTTTTACCCATCTTCTGGGATGTCAGTCCGTCCGAGCTTTGGGTTAACAACAATGGATGCCAATTTTCAGATGAAGAACTCCGGAGATTCGAAAGGGCACTTGAACAAGTTAAAGATACCGTTGGACTAACCTTTGACTCGTCCAAAGGGTATAATCTTTTTTTTTTTTTTAACTCTAAAAGAACTAGAAAGTAACATGAAGTAAAATATTTATCTAGTGTGCTACGTTGCTATTTACTGTAGCAAATTATGCATTTTACCTAGTTCTAGATAAATATAGTTCATATAGAACTTTTACCTAATGTGCTGGGGTGATTGTTTTATTTTTAATTTTAATTTTTTTAGGGTGATTGTTTTAATTTCACAAAAAGCTTTACATCTGGCTAGCCAGAATAGTAAAATAAATAAATAAAGAAATATATATATATATATATATATATATATATTATTTGACTGAATTTTAGCTAAATATTTGGGGGACATAAATGCTTTTAAGTTCCGTATAATATTGTCTTTTGCTGTTTTTGGTTTTCAGGGATTGGTCTGAATTCTTAGAAGTTGCTTCGAAAGAAGTAAAGAATTTGCTTGAGGTAGATCAAGGTCAATTCATGACTAATAAAAGATTAAGAACCTTGTTTCAAAGTACCAAATGGACTCAAAAAAAGCCTCATACTATTCATCTTAAAATTAACTCTCAACATTTTTACTTTTTACATTCTATCAATCACTTTTTATTATTATTTAAATAAAAAAATCACTACCAAATAAATTTTTTTTACTTTTTCAT
>NC_081542.1:44721747-44739859 GCF_901000735.1 Corylus avellana | reverse complement strand
CTGGCTATCTCTGACCATATTATATTATATTTTTGAGTGGTATATTATATTAATGATGATTGAAAGCCACTTTAATTTGTTTCATTGAGCGGTGACAGGCTGAGTGAAGATTTTGGCTTGAATGTGATAGATTTTTGTTTGATTGTTTGTAGATTGAGTATGAATTTGAGGATTATCCACTCCGATTTTGAGTTTGAGGGTTTTCTATAACTCTCTCACTCTTCGTGAAAGCCGATCGCCCAAAGATACGTCCCAATTGCTTCTTTTTATTTTTTCTTGACGATTTCCAATCAAAATAAGACCGAATTACTTAGATTATGATTTTGTGTTGGGGCGTTCTTTGGGCTTAGTTTGTTCCTTAGTAATAACAATTTGCTAAGCTTCCTGTGTCTTCTGGTGTGATCTTATTATTGATGTTCATTCATTTATTCATTTTTCATCAGTCAGATAGACTTGCTTATATATTTATCTTTAGAAGGGAAAGCATTTGTAGAATTTGTGTATGAGCTTTAGGTTCTGGTTATATTTAAGATCATTTGGATTGTAATACAATTAGTTAATGGGGAAAATTCACTTTACTTTCCTGAATTTTAAGGATTTTTTAATTTGAACCTCAAAGTTTAAAAATTAATAATGTAATCCCTAAAGTTTTAAAAATTTTCAATTTAAATCCTCTGTTAATATTTTCCGTCTAAATGGATCCACGTGCACGTGAGATATTATCATATTAAGGCCTTATCTTCCAATTTTGCCCTTAATCTAGATATCAAATTTACGTTATTACCCTCAAGATGAGTCAACCCCTTTTGAACCCCACCCACACACGTAAAGCACGACAACAAAAAGTGAGTTCTAGAACTCTCGTGCTCCCTGCCCAACTACAGTAACGAACTCGTGGAAATTTCTTCGCCATAATCCTCTTCGACACACACGACAACAGTTGGCGCAGGTGAAAAAACCTTCGTATTTTCTATTAATGGCATCTAAACCCACTATTGTAAGATCTAAAACGGAGCAGCTGATGAAAAACCTACAACCAAAATTTCAAGACAAGGAATTTTTGACTCTGCTGTCTTTCCGGCTTTAGACTACGGGAGACCCCACTCAAGAGCCTTCCCATTCCCTTCTCAACCAAATTCTGACTGGGGTCATCCAGCGTCTGCTAAAATCTGACATGGTCAATTTTTTTTTTATTTTTTTTTAATAACATTAGATATTTTGCTCTTTTTTAAAAAAAAAAATTGAAGAAGAAAAATATTAAAGGAAATTCAAATTTGAAGAATTAGTACTAAATTTGACGTATTAGTACAAAATTTGAGGCATTAACACTAAATTTAAAATGATCGAATTTATTTTAAGTGATACAATCCTTTAAGAGTTAACCTTCTATCTCTTAATTTTAGTTTTAAATCTAAAAATAAATTCTGAGACATTTAAAATTAAATATTAACACTTAAAAATTGATCTAAACAAAATGACAAGATTTTTTTAATATATGCCCGACGTTAGGGCTGCCGCAAAGCTGGACTCCTTTTTCTCATATAAAGAAAACGCTTTATTCAATGGCAAAGCAACTTCCACGCAAATTACGCAATCGCTCATCACCACCAGGCACCAGCCCAGCTGTTGACTCACCTAGTCAACAAAGATCTAGAACATCTTTTGTTTTATCTAAAAGAAAAGTAAAAAAGTGAAAAAGAACAAAGAAAAAGGTAAAACAAAAGTGAAGGCTCCTAGAAATTTTGAGGAGAGCCTTTAATCAAAGGGTTAAATACTTCAAATCCTTTTAGGGTTTCACAATTTTTTTTTTTTTTTTTTTTTTTTTAATGGAGTTTCATTTTTATCACAAGAAGTCCATATAGTTTTGATAATAGACCAAATTAGTCCTTCATCAGTTGACCGTTAGTTGACTTAACGAAAAGTCACGTGTACCAATCAAATACCGGTCTCAAGAATCACTTAAAATTCTTAAAACGCATTTTCTAAAAAAAAATTGGGGTGGCTTGGCCACCCTCTTTGGCCATGGGGGTGGCCTGGCCACCCCCATCTGGCCGGATGGGGGTGGCCGAGCCACCCCCTGGGAACCAGGGGGTGGTTGAAACCACCCCCAACCACCTTTGGGGGTGGTTTCGGCCACGCCCTAGGCTCCATGGGGGTGGCTCGGCCACCCCCAGTGGGTATTAGGGGTGGTTTCGGCCACCACCTTGGGCTCCAAGGCCACCCTCAATTTTTTTTTCTTTTTTTTTGGTTTTTTTTTTTTTTTTTAGAAAATACATTTAAAAAAATTAAGTAGGTGCCACGTGTCAACATTTGATTGGTCCACGTGGCTTTCCGTTAAGTCAACTAACGGTCAACTGACGGAGGACTAACTTTGTCTATTATCAAAACCACATGGACTTCCTATGATTAAAATGAAACCCCAAGAGAGAAAAAATAAAGTTGTGAAACCGCATGGACTAATTTAGTATTTAACCCTTAGTCAAAAAGAATGATGGAGTTTTCTTCTTCTTCATCTTCAGCTATTCCTTTCTCTCTCTCTCAACCCAAAGTTCTCTCTCTCGCACACTTAATTCCAACATCTCTCACTTCTCCCCTAATATTACCCACTAAACCACGATTTCTTCTGCAAACCACCCCGCCATCCTTTCTCTCTCTATCTACGACTCTACCACCCATGGGCCAAATCATCAGTGTCACTTGCCTCTGTGTTTTCCACTGCCAGAATCCGAAGACCAAAACGAGGCCTCCTAGGTTGTCGGCATCGAAGAACAAATCGTGGCGTCGAAGACCAAAACGAAGACGAGCAAAATTGAAAGAGAATAATTAATATCTGATGTGAGACGTACACGGGATGAATTCCATTCATTTCAACGAAAAATATTAACAGAAGGTTAAAATTAAAATTTTTTGAAACATTAGGAGATACACCCAGATGTTATTGGCCTGAAGTAATCATTGTTAGATACTATGTCTCTTCCCTGTCTACGCCTTGAAAAATATCCTAGGGCTAGTATGAGGAATTCACATGTAGCAGTATGGGACAAAATGGGGCTGATCTCTTGAACTAACTAAGAAGGCTGTGTAATGCCGATGCAGCTAGCCCAAATAATTAACCAAGCTTTTTCCAGTAGCTAGCCCACCCCTGCATCAATGTTATTTGAAAATATGATCGTGATAAAAAGCTAAGAGAGTAATGATACTGCTCTTCTAGTATTCTCTTAGTGTTCTCTTGATTTTAGGTAGATATTATTTTTTAAAAAAAGCAAAAAAGAAAGTTTATTTTATTTCTTTCACTTTATTTTTTAAAAAAATAATATCCACCTAGGATGAGGAGGATACCAAAAGAATATCAGGAGAGCACCTAACATTTTCCTTTTATTTGGAGAATGCTAGGTGTTTTTTTAATATTTTCCTAGTGTTCTCTTGGTCTTAGTTGAATATTATTTTTTTTAAAAAAAAGCCAAAAATAAAATTGCTCTTATTTCCCTCACTTAATTTTTAAAAAAAATAATATTCACAAGAACATTTTCCTTTTGTTTTAACCTATGATAGTTAACAAAGACAACTTCTCACACCTCTAAGCCTGCTGCAAGCAACACACTGCCACACAGGTTGCATGCACACAATTAACCCATGTTGAACCTTCATGCAGAACCTATATACTACCAACACGTCACACGCTAACGGCTTCTTCTATTATTATTTCGTTAATTAACTTTCCATTCCAAGACCACATACCCATGAACCACACTCAACCCATTAAAGGAGCTTCACGGCCCACCTTCCAGCCCGATTTTTGTTCACCCCATAATCTCCTCTGTTTTCAGCCCAATAACACAGCAATAATAACTCCAAGGGGTTGGCTTGGTGGTCAAGTGCTACCTCCCCCTTGAGGCCACACCCAACCCACAAAGTGCTACCTCTCCCTTGCGGCCACACTCCTCGGGTGAATAGTCAGTGACTTACTTAGCTAGTTTCGTGTAGGAAAATTTTTGAGGGTGCGGTGCATAAGGTCGGAGTTTATTCTACAAAGGTGAGTTCGAAGTACTCTGCCTTGGAGAAGTTCCTCGATATCAAAATAAAATTTTAAAAAAAAATAATAACACAGCAATAAAAGAAAATCTAAAAACTTGAAGCGCTTTTATATATATTATTCATAACTTTAATCAATGGGTACAAATTTAATTTGGGCCTTTTCAAAATCATTACTGAATACTCTAATGCTCAGGTCTCACACCATTAAAAAAAATGTGAAACCCTGTATCACAAAACAGATTACAACACACCTCAACATATAAATTAACAGTACTCATCCCTTAGGGTCACGATCTTCGGCGACACCCTGTACCAATTCTTCATGAAGACGTAGAATGTAATCCAACATTCTGTTCACCCATATCATGTATGCAACGAGAGATGACATGACTGAAAAAGACAATGCAACACAAATTATGCACCAATCGGTACTTTGAAACAAGGCTCTTGATCTTTTATTGGTCATGGATTGACCTTGATCGACCTCAAGCAAATTCTTTACTTCTTTCGAAGCAACTTCTAAGAATTCAGACCAATCCCTGAAAACCAAAAACAGCAAAAGGCAATATTATACGGAACTCTTAAGAGCATTTATGCAGTCAAACAAATATTTAGTTAAAATTCAGTTAATTAATCTATCAACCTTTTTAAAGTACCTATGATGTTCAATTCATTATTTTAATTGACAAGCTTTATTTGTTAATATAACTAATGTAGTGTTGAACTAAAAGTGTTCAGCAACAAATTCTTAACTATTTTAACTAGCCAATGTAAAGTTTATTTGAAAAATAAATAAATAAATAAAAAATATAACAATCACTAGCAAAATTAGGAAACAAAATAAGTAATGCCAATAATCAAAGATTAGTTGCGATCCCCGCTTAGAGCATCTCCAGCAGATTAGGGATCTATATATATGAGCTATATTTAGCTAGAAGTTATACCCTTTGGACGAGTCGAAGGTAAGACCAATGGTATCTTTAACTTGTTCAAGTGCCCATGTGAATCTCCAGCGTTCTTTCGATGATAATTTGTATTCATTGTTGTTAACCCGAAGTTCGGCCGGTTTCACATCCCAGAAGATGGGTAAAACTCTTTTGTTGGACTGCATTAAAAGAGTGAGCTCACGGAGACAATGGCGGGACTCACAATAGTTGCGCGACAAGAGTGCAACAGCAACCTTACAATTTTCGATAGCGGCGTCAATCTCGTGTGACAACTTGTCCCCAGGCTTCATGTTTCGGCTGTCCATGAATGGCTTAATGCCTAGCCTTGAAAGGTGATCGTAGAGCAACCCGGCAATGTTTTTCTTCGTATCGCTTCCTCTGTGGTTTATGAACACGTCGCATGGCCCTGATATTGTTTTGATATTTTCACAGTAGTAGTTTCGAGTTTCCCATTTTCTTTTTCCCCTGCCGACGTTTGAACTCGAGTACTCGACCATTGCAATTTGCCAAACACACAACTAATCGATCGGTAGCTTGCCGGTTCTTCTGTTTATCCTCTTGTCTCCCAACCATTCTCCAACCTACTTCCAAACTAGATTCCTCATTAACACCCTTTATATAAGCCAACGTATTACGTACGTATGCCTTCATCAATCAAATCTGTACGAAAAAGTTTCGTTGTTTTGTTGTTGCGTCTAGTTTTGTGGCGCATCGGATTCTCTGTTTTAATATTTATTAATTAATTCCAAGAACAAATTTCGAGGCGTCAGATATGACAAGTACCTTCTAGCTGAGGAAAAGCTTGATTGAAATCAACACTTCGTCAAGGAAAATTAGCGCTCTGGTAGTTGCTATCATCATGCCTTTTCGGACGTCGCTTTCTAGCCACAATTAATAAAGTGCAACAACCGACCAAAAGCAAAAAGCCAAACGAGTTTGGTAAAAAGTTTTGTTTTTTTTCTTTTTTGTTTTTTAAATAGTAATAAAATAGAAAAAGAAAGAAAAAAAAAAAAAAAAAAAATTAGTTACAAAGGCTGCCAAGTGTCTCACATGTGAATTTTAATTAATTTTGATTGCTGAAACCAGTGTTACCTCTGTTAGCTCTCCTTGTCTTCCTACCTTAATCGTGTCTCTTCTTCTTTCAAACATAGTCTTTCTCTCTTCTACACTTTCTCACTTTGGCGCCGCTGGTGATGGAGCAGCTGAGAATGATTGGCTTTTGCCGATATTTAGCCAAAGTAGGTGGAATTGGGACTTGAATTTGCTTGGGATTGAGAGAAAGCATGGAGATAATTAATCAGATGAAAGTCAGAACAAATTGGCTTTTGGTGTGGAGGATTCAAGAAGGCTGGGGCTGAATGCCTGACTCAGCCCGTGAATCATATTCTTTTGAGTTGGAAAAGTTGCAGAGACAGAACAAATTATGAGTGTACTGCGAATCTCGACAAAGCCCATATCATTGAATCCTGGATCTGCAATGGAAGCAAATATTTTCTTTGTCTTTCTTCTGGTTGTTCTGTTCTGTTAACTTGGTGAAGAAGCTATTGTTGTTCGATAGATTGCTTTCGCAGGTTTATTGCCTTAATGGTGTTCGGGTGCCGTTGCCGAGCTACTGCTTAAAAGAAGAAGAGACACCATTACGTTAAAAAGAGAAGTAGAGTTAACAGAGTTAAAACCGGTTTCAGCCGTTAAAGTTAATTCAAACTCACGTGTGATTTTTATATAATTAACAAACTACCTACCGTAAAGTCCTAGTCTAAAGTCTCTTCCTTAAAAATTGCGATGGCAATAGAATCAAATATAAAGGTGTGTTGCTAAAATACTGTGTGTGTGTACTGTGTACCGTTAATGAAGGATTGTAAAATGGAGGAAACAAGAACCGTTTGGACAATCCAATAATATATATGGTGTTGCAAAACACTCGTGTCAAGAAACAGAGCATGGAAAATAATGAAGCCTTAAAAATGTAAACACAATGTCATTGTTTGATGTCAACCATTCTAAGTTGAGAATTCAAGTTGTTTTCACGAACCAACTTGAATATGAACAATCGAATATTTACAGGGCAAATCGGGTTTCCAGTTTCCACAAATCGAAGAAGGTTTTCAAGTGATTTTGTTCAGAGTAACAAACAATTGGCCAACCAATTAAGAATCCAAGTTAAATAGATGGCTGTAATTGTCAAGCCAACCGCCCATATGACACAAAAGGAACACGCTTTTGCCAATGGCTTGTGCCTTTATATATAAAGATTTTGAGACTGACTTATAAACACTGTCATATCAACCCAATAATAGGTAGTTAAAATCACTTGAAAAGAAAGCAATCCTAACTAATACTTTTCTTTTTGGTCAAGACGTGACCGCATGGCTTTGTTAATGTAATCTATTTGTTATATCAACCCCTTTACTTTGATTTAATACCACTATACCAGTACGCAGTTTGCTATATCACCCACTTATTTTCACGATTGCACCGAAATTTGTAAGGAGCCTGGCGCCTGCCGTCCATGACTCCGAAGACCATAAAAGGAACGGCCCAGCTTTTGTATACTCGATGAAGAAAGCCCATTTCTATCTATGAATGCCAGAAAATAAAGATGAAGAGAGATAATACAGCGAAAAAAAAAAAACTCTTATTTTCAAATAAGATGCTATATTAAAGATCAAAACAAAGCTTTCGACCCTTGACATGGGTGACTAATCATGTAGTTTGATTGTCGAAGAACATTCTAGCTGCAAAATCAGAAACCTCGTTACCCTAGTATTCTAGTAACAGAGGAAATACGCATCAATGAACCAAGGGTAACTTATCTAGAGTTGCGTATGAACTTATTCAACAGATCAGGTAAACTAATCAGGATTTAGAAACAAAATTTTCGGAAATGTCAAAAATTGTAAATGATGGTCAAAAGAATATGCATCACAATTTGCAATTGGAAATTCCAGTATTTGTTGGCTGCCTGCCTCATATGCCACTTGAGTCCCTCCCAAAAATAAAACGCCTTCCCCAGTCTGATATCACCAATGCTCTGTTGCGCCAGCTGACTTGCTTGCTGAAAGTTAAAAGAAGGAATTTGGGAAGAATCAGAAGCTGATCAATTGAACTCCTACAAACATTTCACCAGCCAGCCGGGCTTTGTTTTCCATAATATGGTTTACTATGCATATGGAACTTATCATCTTCTGAATAGGAAAGTTATGTTTGGCATCCAAATAATTAGCTTTCTAATATTCATCTTTTGTGATCTGTTATACCATAGAATTCCAATCTTGAAATTTTTTGCTGCTTCACTATTCTGACAAGTTTTTGATGTTATAAATAAATAACTTCGATATTTTGTATAACACCGAGAATATGGAGGAGAAGAAAGAGATTACCTTGCATAGACTGAGTACCAAAGCCATTGGCTGCTGTGGCCAATTGATACCCAATCACCAGGCAGTTGTGCTGCTGTTTGCTCTCCTCCCAAAGGAGCAAATTGTCCAAGATGCTTGTACCTAGAAGAAAGATCAGCCACATAGCAAATGAGTAAGACATTCACTTATTGGTTTTAGAACTGACTTTAAATTACTGCACTAAAATATGGATATAACATATGTATTTCCATATTAAACCTTATTGATGTACCCCTGAAATCCTAGTTTATACAATTAACTTTCTGGACTTCATCCAAAATTTCATGATTATGATTAGGCATCATCTGGCTCTAACATGGTTGCAAGAGAGAGAGTTTTTGAAATATTAATTGAACTTGTACCTAAAGGGACGAAACCGATGACGACCTGTTCCCCTGAACCTGAGAGGACCCTCTGGATATTTTTCACACTCTTCCATACGGTTAAAACAGTTGGCGAGGTAGTTACCTTGCTGAGCCGCAACCTGAACGGTCATTTTGGAAGCAGACAAGACATGTAAGAATATATGTCTCATATATAATTAAAAGGGAAAAACCTAAGAAAAATAGTCTTGTACCTGAGCTGTAGCTGGAAGATTTTTCATCTGAAAATCCACCCGGGAAAGAGCTGATTTAAATTCTTCAATATTCAGTTCAATGGATTCTTTTGCAACATCCCCTGTGGATTCCTTCAAGAGATCAGTGATATCGCTCATCTGCATTTTCTTCAAGTAAAGCTCCACTTGGGGGTATCTTTCACAGATGTCATCAATGACTTCTTGAAATTCTTTAAATGTCAGGGTTCCTGAGTTGTCCTTGTCTGCCTTACCAAATATTGCTGAAATATCTTCCTGAAAATCAAATTGTCAATAAGAAAAAGAGAACATCATTAGTAGAATGAAAAACTTAGATACTGACCGAATAGGAAAGATATATATTGGACTCACTGTTATTAACCCAAAATCAACCGTAACTGTAATTTTTCAACTATTAACTAACTTATTAAAGCAGAGATTTAAGTTATTTAACTGACGTAGTTCTCCGGTAATTACATCACAAATGGTGGGCAATTCTATATCAATAACAAATCATGCAGAAGTCTGTGAACTGGCATTTGCCAGCAAGTATACTTAAGAAGATTTGAAGAAAAAATGCTAGCTCAACCAGTGTTTCATGATTCCATTTAGACTCAGATGTTTTATCAAATCTTTGAAGTAGAAAATTATTTGGTTGTTATCTATCTATGGTTGAGTTAGTCATGCCCACACTACCGGTTTTTGCTAGTATGGAAGAAAAAAGAAGTTTCAAATTGGAAAAGATTGAAGCCACATTTGCAGCATTAAATTCAAATGATTATTGGTGCGATGTGTAAATATATAGTAGAAAAGTAAAAAAGTACAGGTACCATGACTTTGCGCTGATTTATTGTGGCACAATCACCAAGTGCATATACATTGTCGCATCCCTCAACTCGCAGCCATTCATCAGTTGCTAAAACACGCCTGTTAGCCTGTTCTTTAAAGCAACGCACATTTGTCAAATGTAGTAAACACATGTAAAAGACCACTTCATATAGAAAAAATTAGAAACTAGTAAATTATAAAGTATTCAATTTAAAGCGGCACTTTAATAATTTCAGAGGTAAAACACACCTGACCAATTTGCTTCATAAAATCCATTATGACAGGACGAGTCCCAATGCCGGTTGACCACACAGCCATTCCATATGGCATTGTAGAAACTTGCCCACTTTTCATTTCTTTAGTAGAAATTTCTTTTCCTTCTACTTTAACAACCATTGATCCTGTTTTCACATTAATACCATCTCTTTTAAACTTCCCTTCAGCAAAAGCGGTGATTCTTTTGTCAAACCTGCAAAAGAACGAGAAAGCTTCAATGAAAAGAACAAATGATTCCACTATGGCACCATCCAACTCTTAAGAACTGGAATGCATATCAAGCAGTGTACAAGCATTGTGTAGTGGTTGTAAAAGATAGTCAAACATCTAACTTGGCTACAATGAGAGCTCTAGAGATTAGCTGTCTAGAATTCACTTATTAAGTAACAGCCATATTATGGGCATGATAACTGGCATACATCCAACAAATATACATTGCAAATTTTTTGGGATAGATTAAGTTCATTTCAACACTAAGATTTTACTCTTGCTGCTCCTTAAAATTTACTTTCAAGACCTTCAGGACATTATGGTCCTCTTCACATTATGCAAATTCAAGATTTTTAGATACTTTCTGGAATTAATAAGATCTAGTGCACAAACTTCACATGATCCCCTACTTTTTGCTTGCATCCTTACATGTTCAGAATATGGTCTCCGGCTTCAAGAAGTGTGATTTTAACTAGGTCTTTGACCCCAGGATATAATTTCACTAAATCCTCATTGACAAAATCATGAAGTTCTGCAGCAAACTCCACACCGGTTGGGCCACCACCAACAATAGCAAAATGAAGAATTCTCTTCCTCTCTTCATCACTTATAGTCGGGAGGCTTGCTTTTTCAAAGCAGTCAATAACTGTTCTTCTGATCTTTTGAGCATCTTCAACTTCCTGCACTAAGATATACAATTAATAAGATTAAGAAACAACAGACATGCACACATTTAGCGAGTTCTGTTTCCCTCTGAAATTTCTAAAGCAATAAATCATTATTTTAGTCTTTTTTTTTTTTTTTCCCAGGGGTGAGGGCTTGGGGAATATTCTCTGTGAAAGGAAACAATGATAGGAATACACCAAATCATCAGTTAACAAGCTTGCCAGCGAGGTTACCTTCAAGAAATGGCAATTCTCTTCCACACCAGGAGTATTGAAAGTATTAACTCGGGCTCCAATTGCTATTACAAGGTAGTCATAGTCCACAACAAATTCTTCTATCCCATTCAAATTTTGGTCTTGAGCAGATCGACAATAGATTTTCTTGTTTTCTGCATCAATCTTGTAGCACTCTGCTTCACTGAACCGAACATCCACATTTTTCTGCTTGAGGAAAAATTAGAAACACGTCTTCCAATTATGTACATCATATTGTAATGACAACACCTACTAATATGTGAAAATGACAACCATCAGCACAAAGCTACCAACCATAAAACCATAAATTGTTTGATCAATTCTCAAACTCACTGTAACAAATATTTATGTGTTCCCAAAAACTAGGGGAACAGTCAAGGTTTCTTGCCATAATCTATATGCACCCCTGGCACTTGAGAAATACATTTTGCAGGCCTAGCCTAAACATCATGTCAATTTTTACATAGTCTCCTTTTCACCCTCTTCATTTTAGTGGTACCTCAAACTGGTTGCTTAAGGATATACCAACCCTTTTTTTTGCATAGTTTTATCTTCTTCTTTTTTTTGGCTTCTTTCCCTGCTTTGGTTTATTTGATAATGAATCAAACAGTTGTTATGAATTGCTCTTGCTTCCTAGACCCATGAACCAGACGGTTTTCAGCATCTTCTGTTACTCATGGATAGTTATACACACTTGAGCATAACCTCAATTAACTTACACCTTCCACACTCTTAACTTTTAATAGGGCAAATACTTCTTGTTCAACTACATCTTTGCACATATATGTTAATACTTAAATATACAAACATCTACATGAAAACAGTTTGTGGAAGCTTGATTCCTGCAGTACATACAATCCAAACATTCAATTTCAGAGATTAAAGCAGGCATCCAGTGGCTGCAACAAGGTCCTTCACTACGTACGCAGCCATTAAAAAAGCATTATCAGGAAAACAGTTATAGAGCGCATTGTTGAGGTGGCCTATGCATATGAAAAACATATAATAAGAACCAATTCATCAACAGAGGCATTTAACCCAGAACAAGATGAATTCTCAAATTTTTATACCACAGTGCAACTGTAACTTGGTCTTTCTTCAACTGATTTTCTATGGCTACTCAAGAATTTTTAGTTTATCCTTTTCCACCTATTTCTGTATTACTATATGAGGCCTTGTTTCATCACACCAATATTTGCAGCACGTTATGTTTTCTTTTACGCTAAGAGCTCATGATATCTCACATTGTGAATTTTCTCAGTCAACTTAAATTGATTCTTGCCACTAGCACTAACAAGAACTGCATGCTACATGGCCCAAGCTAACTCCATAATCAGAAAGTAGCCTCCCTTACACCCACAAAATATAAGAACATTCTTATGCAATTGACTTTCCTTTACCTTACGAACAATGTTGCGAATTGGTTCTACAATGCTGCGGGCTTCCACTGTACCACATGTAACACTTGGTAGCAAAGGGGTAAATGCAAAATAATTACGAGGTGATACCACTTGCACTTCGTATGAAGGGTCTTTGAGATTCTTCAAGAAACTTGTTCCAGCCCAACCAGTTCCAAGCACCACCACTTTCTTCTTCTTGCTCTCTGATTCAGAAGATGAAATGGCGTATGCACCATTGGTTGGGTTTGCCTCAGCATAAGCCACAAGACCCCCACCACTGGAACAAAAAGCAACAAGCCCAACAAGAAAACTCAAAACACAAGTCCCGAAACCATGTTATAGCAGTTTAATTTAAAAATAAATTGAAAATATAATATGTTCCAGAAAGGGAGTAGCAGAGAAACAGTCATTAATCTTTGAACATAAAAAGAGACATCATAAGGAATTCTGTTACTTCATAATCTTATAGGCTTATTATTATAACAGTCGAGTAATTAGTATTCAGTATGTACTAGAAGCACGACTTTAACTAAGCAACGTTGCAAAGAAAAAGGAAAAATAGCTTAAAAAAGGAGGAAAATGTAACTTTTGTGGAAAAGGCTCAGTAAGGGACCATACCATAAAATCATATATTGAATCATTAAAACTGCCCAACACGAGGCCATAAGAAGAGACACCAAAAGCAAAAGGCGAAAAAGATAAAATAAAGTCGCTCCATATGTGCCATGTTTATGGCAGAGTTAGACGGATCTGCAGGCGGTGCTGCTCTAACAAGAATGCAACATTTTAAGCTCAACATTTTGATGTAATTCAATTTCCTCAAACTTCAAGTTATAGATCTAATACTCTGAAAGTCGCTTTTCAACGCTTTTACATTTTTTTTTTTTAAAAAAAAAAGTATAAAATAATCTGATTCCGGAAAATTCCAAAAGTTGGAACGCTACAGAGTATATCGAATTCAGGGAGAGAACGCGATCAAATGGAATCCTAGCTTCCTAGAACCACACAACAATCACAAAAATACAATTACCACAAAGTATTCCAAGATCATTTAGAAATATTTGAACACATAAATGGAGGAAAAAATTCAAACAATTCAAACAGGAATTGAAATCAAATAAGCCACTCTCTGAAGCAAAAACGCATCTATAATCGAACAAAAAACTCAAATAAAAAAATAATAATAAGGACGAAAGTCACGAAATGAATGGAACAAAGCAGAAATGATAAGGTAGAGGAGTACCTGACGGTGAAGAGCACGAGCAGCTTAGAGAGCGAAGGATAGTCATGGTAAGCTCTAGAAAATCTCTCATAGAAAGTGAAGCTCCGCATTCTGCTACTTTTCTTCGCTTCAAGCTTTTCGCTGCTAAGATCTGTTATCTGTAGCCAAACAGCCTGGAAGAAAATGGCAGAGAAAGAGGAAGGAAAGGTCGTTTTAGAGAGAGAAAGAAGCTGTTGTTTGTTATTTTATATGAGAGAGAGAGAGAGAGAGAGAGGCGAGGCGAGGCGTGGCGTTGCGTCTTAAATGTAAGAGTTTTGGTCAAGAGAAAAAAAGAAAAAGAAATCCGGGGAGGTGGGAGAGATTGCGGTCACGATGGTTCCATGTTTCCCTTTCTTGACATGGCGGGGAAGCCAATGGCGGCACGTGTGTTGAGGAGGGGTTGTAGCAGTTTGACACGTTGGCGTTGGGTGGCCCACCTCTTCTTCTAGACCTGATATTCCTTGCATTTACAAATCTCTGTTTGATAATTGCAACTTCTTTTTCTATTTATTTTCTCTATAAGTAATTGGCTCCTTTTCCTAACACGTTTTGTGTCTTTTGATTTTTTTCCTCCTAACAAAATATTAATAAACAGTTAACAAAACACCCTTAAAAATATAAAAATAAATTTCATCCTTTTACGGTTGTTAGTTAATTTTGACTATCATTATATCTCCACAGGGTATAAAACAAAGTAATATCTCTTTTTGGCATAGTGAAAGTAAATAAATAAATAATCTTTAAGAGGTAATTCAATATATTGGGATTATATTTAATGAAGTGAAGGTCATTAATTTGAATTATCTTCACATTTTTGTGCGAACAGGTCAAAAATAATAATAATAAATAATATTTAAATAAAATAATAAAAGTGAATCATTCAAATAAAGACTTGAATGTATGTGTTTTTTTTTAAAAAAAAAAAAAAAAAAAGGTAGTTAAAGTAGTAAAATTTTGATTTTTTTTTTTAACTAAAATTTACTTAACCTAATGCAAATGCTTTAATATATTAGGCAATAGATGGAATGTGTCATGTGTAGTTGTACTTTCTTAATTTCATTTAGACTTATTGTTCAGCAATTTATGTGAGTTTCACTGTGCATGGGAATATTTAAAGAACTTGACATGAACTCAAAACTTTGATTAATTGAGCCTTGACTCCCCACATTAAATTAAAGCATAATTAAACCACTTGCCAATTAAGTTGAATGCAAAATTTCGGCCATGTTTATTATTATTATTATTATTATTATTATTATTTATTTTCTTAAAATAAAACCATTAACAAACAACCCAAAATAATAAATATTCAAAATAAAAATAAAAAAATAAAAAACTAACTCCAAAATACATTAAGAAAAATATTTTCAAAGATTAGTTTTTCTTTTTTGTATTTTCTTTCTTATGGTTATAGAAAGAAATAAAGGGAAAACTAAATGATAAAAATACTCATAATTAGTTGGAAAATATTCTGCTTTTCTTTTCTCTTCCACATGATTTTTATTTTTTTCACCAAGCAGATTGAACTCGTTTTAGGTCAAACAAACAGAACCGAGAAAGTTGGAAAAAAGAAAGAACCAAAAGGACAAAAGCAGGTAGAAGGCTTTTTTTTTTTTTTTTTTATAAGTAGGTAGAAGGCTTTAATTGAACGGAAGTTTGTTGTTGCCTCAACATCACATCACATGGTATGACCAAAAGGCAATAGCCAAGCTGGACATATATGGAGGCAGCCATAATATTGGAGAAGAAAAATGCTAGCTTCATTCTCAAGACCACACCTTTTTAACGTGTTGGTCAAAATTATTGTTAAATTTAAAATTTAATTATTGTTAGGTTAAAGCATATACACTTAAGAGTACAGGAATTTTGTGGCCCTGAATTCCAAAAGAATGCTAGTGTGTTGGTTGTAGATTATGGACAGGTTTGAAGTCAATTATGTAAAGTGCTTAAAGGTATTACAATTTTTCTATGATTTTCTTAATAAAGAAAGTAAACTAACTTGACAACATATCAATAGTAAAATAGTTAAACAATAAAATTCGTAAATAAATTTAATTATTTAATGACGTAGACTGTCATGTACGTAATAAGAACTGTAATTCTAGTAGTAGCACTCAATAGTTGGATTTGACTTAGGTATTATAGAAACACTACAATATATATACTGTACTTTTTTTTCAATAATTCAGATTAATTTTATTCTCTTCAGCAGCACCAATGCCAAATCCCTCCTCAATTATGTCTGCTGCGTGTCTCTTTTCACTTCTTACTTTTCTCCACCAATTAATACTCTTATAGTTATCTAAACAACTACAAGAAGAACTTTAAAAAGAGAGAAGATTTAGATTTAGATTTTTCTTTCTCTTCTTTCACGATAGCAGTGTTTGGTGTCTTCTCTGTAGGCTCTATCAGTCTCTATTTTTGGCGGGTTACTTTAGATCTAGTTTGTAGATCTAGATCTAGATCTAGTCTCAACCTTAGATCTGATCGTCTTCTTCAACCAAGACATGTCTTCCGAAGGGATGTATATGATGTCGTGTTCCTCCGTTGCTGCTTGTGGGGTTTTTATTTTTGTTTTTTGTTCTTTATTTTGTAGCCCTAGGGTTTTTTAACGTGTTTGTGTTGTGGTTCTGGCCATTGGGCTGAGGACGTGAATAATGCTTCTGACTTTCGGGTCGAGAGGGGAATGGTTTGGGTGTGGGTATTGCTCATGCATGGAAAATGGCTTTCTGTGCCACCGAAAGGAGTCTGCGTTAACAGATCTCTTCTATAAATTGAAGATCGGGCTAGGATAGCGGATATTTGACGTTATAGATTGATTTTTCATTGTAAGATCTATATGTTTCGACTTTTATGACGTGTAATCTTTTAACTTTAGCTATAATATTGCAGAACTGTATGTTTTGTGATTATAACAGCTTTTATGCACTTGACCACTGTTAATGAAATCATATTGATTTTTCCTAAAAAAAAAAAAAAAAAATCTCCTCAATTATTATCACCAAATGAGAAAAGAAAAGTATCAAGGTCGTGCAACAAATAGTTGGAATAGGTAAAGAATAGAAACATGGCATGTAACATGTCTTTTCCAATCAATTTCCACATAAAATCTCTTTCTTTGAATAATGAAATTTAAATTACGTGGTTGGTATGAAACATGAAGAAAAAAAAAAGAAAAGAAAAAAGGCAACTTTAGTGCAGCGGCCCAAATAAAAGCATTTTCTCTTTAATTATTCCAAGAATTGCATGCCCTTGTCGTGTCAGTTGGCGTGGAGCGTTAAAGAGAGAGCTAGCAGGAGGACGTTTAATCTAGAATAAAAAATACTTTTAAAACATTTAAAACTAATTTTACTTTTATATCACATTAAAATATTTTTTAATTAAAATAAAACGAAATAATCGAAGCCACCACCACTTTAATAGATATGACCGCCCTACGCCCAAGACTTGAAGGATATGTTCCTATGTTCCTATGTCCTTTTATTAGTACAGCAGTGGGGCTGCCATATCTTTTCTTTTTTCCTCTCCTTTGAGCGTGGTGTTTGCTGCTTTCGTTTGTGTCGTAGTTTTCTTTTTCTTTTTTGTAAATTATATATATATTGTAAGTTATATTTTATTTTTTATGCTTTGTTCAAATGGAAGTTTCCGAATTTTTTTTTTTTCTAAAAAAAATGATGGATTTGAGGATAATGAAAAAATGAGTAGCAAAAAAGTAATAGGACTGCAAGAATGCAGCCATAGCATTCTTGAACTATTCTATATAGGCCCAATAAAAATGAATGTGGAAATGGACCCTTGGCCTATGCTCTCTCTCTCTCTCTCTCTCTCTCTATATATATATATATATATGAAAGCCTTTCAAAGATTCTTATAAAGTATCACGATAACTCTATTTTAAAGTCCAATAGACCATTTTAATCCCCATATTATATTTTCAGATGATGAGAGTTAAGTTTTGAAAGTTTAAGCAAAAAAATAAAATATATAGATTAAACACATGGGTAAAAGATGGTTTTTGTTTCCAAAAGGTAGCTCAATCGGTTATAAACCATGCCTCATGAAGCAAATGTCACTAGTTCGAATCTCCCTTCTCCCTTCCCTTGTGTGGACATGTCAAAAAAAAAAAAAATGGCTTCCATTTATACTCATTAGGAAAAAAATACACTTTACCCCCTTAAACTATTCACATATTTGCACTTTTAACCACCATGTTTAAAAAGTGACACTTTACCCCATAGTATCTAACATTGACACTTGACTAGG
>NC_081542.1:44720153-44721526 GCF_901000735.1 Corylus avellana | reverse complement strand
CCTCTGCGGCTCTCCCTCTCCCTCTCTCAATTTTGTGACTGAAATGTTCACTTCCGGCATTATGAGGCAGTAAGCATTTTCTGAAGTTTTAATGATTCTTTTGGGCTATTCCTTGTTTTTCTGTTACTTTTTCTATGTGGATCTATATATTAAAACATTATCTTTTAAAACTTTTTGTTAAATAATGCAGCTACTTGGACAGTTATGATAAATTTGACTAGTCTTTTGGCCCAAGAGATTCCTTTATTAAATTATTTTTTTAAATTTTGATTAAGGGTTTTTTTAAACAGGTCGGGTCATGTTACCTATTTAGCGCACGAGTCATGTTGGATTGTATCTACCCGATATGACCCGATTATTCTAAACGGGTTAAGCGAGTCGTGTTGGGTTACCCGGATATTTTCCGTGTTATAATCATGTTAGACCCGCTAACCCGTTTAGCTAAATGGGTCGTGTTTGTGTTTAGGGTAATCAGGTCACGGGTCTTAACGGGTCCTAATTGTGTCTACCCGGTTACCCGTTTTGCCAGCCCTAACTTGACCTCCATGGAGTACACTTTACCATTATGAAGTATTTTGAATTGACATTTTACTCCCCTGAGTTGAAACTTTACCCCCCCCCAAAACTTAATTACTTCGGGGGGGTAAAATCTCAACTCAAAATACTTCATGTGATCAAATATCAATATCAGATACTTTAGAGGAGTAAAATGTTATTTTTTAAACATTGAAATTAAAAGTGCAAATGAATTGATAGTTCGGGAGTAAAGTGTATTTTCCTTTACCCATTAGAATCGAGACACGTCTCTTACGTTTTGTCATAGAACACATGCCTCAATTCTAAGAGCATTTCCATGCCCTAAATCTCTCATATTATGTATATTTAGCTAATATAAAGGCAAAAATTACGTCAAGCATATCTTTTTAGCTTATGTGAAATACATTTTTTGCTACAATGATCAGTAACTTATGGGCAATCACTCTAGCAAATTGTTCCTTTATATATATATATATATATATATATATATATATATATATATATATTCATTATTGGCAACACTTTTTGGTTATTTTATTGTTTATCTTCTCAACAACACATTTCATTATTTCAATACGAGCGTTGAAAATATATGGTGGGAAAAAAAAATGTGACTATTAGAAAAGATGAATGTTTGAAAATTTGAGTGTTGGAAATAATATAATTTTTTTTTTAAAAAAAATAATAATAATAATAATCAAGAATTTGTTAAAGTATGTATTGAAAAATGAATTAAAAAAAAAAAAAAAAACACTTTTTAAGTAGATATTTTAACTAACCTTGCTTAAAGCATTCACATTAACCTTACTAAAATAAAATAGCTTTTTTGCTGTCGC
>NC_081542.1:44661089-44720053 GCF_901000735.1 Corylus avellana | reverse complement strand
ACCCTTTCTAGATCTGTAATTTCTGAATATATAACTCTTTGTAGTGATAGATGTAGAACTAAATACATGAAACATATAACCTACAAGTCAGCTTATTAAGTTTCACATAAGAAAAACCATTGATTGAAAAAAGAAGAGGAAGAAATGGAACTGTAAATTTCAACACATTCCCATGACTTAAACCATGAAATTTTCAGGCTTTTGAAACAAACCCTCCATACACCGACTTATAGAGAGTACATACGAATCCAGCACAGAGGGAACCACAAGCCCACACAATAGTAGAGGTGATATCTTGTTCATATACTATGTTAAATATATTGGATAATATATTAGAAGAAGAGAGAGAGAGCGAAAGCACACAATGGACTACATTGTATTGACTCTAATAATAATAATAAATACAGAGACCTCTATTTATAGAGAGGCAAGTAACCTAATAGACTAAGGAAAGGTAAATCTAGTAGACTAAGGAAAGGTAAACCTAATAAACTAATAATATCTAAGGAAGTAAATAACCCTAACATAATATTCTTAACATCCCCCCTCAAACTCAATGTGTAAACTTGAGTTTGGATAAAAGAAAAGGGAAAAAAAAAAAATTGTAAGTGGCCGAAAAAAAAAAAACTGCTTGTGCCAAAAGAGTTGCCGAAGTAACGCCATAAACGTTGCTAGAGACTAGTGGATTCTGCCTGAATTTGAGCAATGCATTTAAGCTGGAGCTTGGTCCACTTGGTTGTAATTTTGACTTGAAAACCATATACTAGTAATGAAGTAGCTCGCCTGGTCGGCTGAGAAAAGTTGGTTCGGTTAAAAGGGGCTTGTTTAGCCCGTAACCCTTGGACCGTCTCGCCTGAGCTAAAGTCTGTCCCAAAAAATTCTAACTAGTAGACCGTCTCGCCTGGTCGGCTGAGATAAGCAGGGCCGGTTGAAGAGGCTAATCATGCCTGAAACCCTTGGACCGTCTCGCCTTGTCGGCTGAACTAAAGTCTGACCCATCTAACTAGTAGACCGTCTCGCCTGGCTGGCTGAGCTAAGTAGGGAGAAAAATGGCCGGTTGAAGAGGCTAATCATGCATGAAACCCTTGGACCGTTGAAAGGTCTGACCCAAAAAATTCTCATTAGTAATGGATCAATGGCCTAGGAGAGGCTGCAGTGACCGGTGATGGCGGCATTTGACAAGGCATAAGTGGGCCGGTTGAAAGGGCTTCTCTGGCCCGAAAACCTATGGACCTGAGGAAAGATTGGTCTGACCTGAGAGTGCCTACCGCAAGAAGAATGAACCGGATTGAACTGCGCCAAAGAAAAGGCTATGGAATCGAATTGAACAAGCATGAACCAACTTGAACCGCATAAAACAAACGCCTAAATTTGGAGAAGAATCTTGTTTTCTATCATATAGAGATGCCAAAAGCAAAAATAGACCACAAATTTGAAATCAGGACAAAAAATTGGATAGAAAACACCTGGTCAACTTTTTCAGTGGTCAAAGTCAAAGTCAACGGTCAACAATGAAAAGTCAAAGTCAACATAAAAAGTCAAATCTGACAAGTGTTGACGTGGAGGATTGCTGACGTGGCTGATGTGCTGACATGGTGGTGAAGCTGACGTGGAAGATATGATGACGTTGGAAGAGGTGCTGACGTGTCAGGTGTGATGATGTGGCCAACAGATGACATGGCATATGGATGACGTGGTGGTAGTGCTGCATTGGCACTAATGAATCATTGCTGACGTGGCAGTGGAGCGCTAGGGCTGACGTGGCTCTATAAGAGGACGACACGTGGCTGCAGAAAATAGAATAGATGCACTGGCGCGTGTGGTGCCCGCGCCTCAGTGGTGGCGGCGCTGTGGCGCGTGGGATTCATGCGCAGAGGCTTCTTCTAGCGCGTGGAGGCGTGTCCAATGTGGTATGGCGGCGTTCTTGGTGGTGATGTGATCGTTGGCACCTGATTTATGAAGCGGTGTGGAAACCGGGCTGATCCACCTCACCTGGCGGAGCGTGGAGGCACTGCAGTGGAGCGTGGACTGAGAGCAGCACCTCATGGCGGCGCATGTGGGCGCGTCAAAGTATCTTTGGCGGAGATCTCGACAGATCTAGACTCTTCTGGCCCTGATCTGTCGATTGGGGGTGCTGTTGTTGTGATCGGAGCTTTGTAGAGGCCCGAAAAGGAACAAACAGCGAGTCTTGCCGGCGTGCCGAGGAACCCTTAGGATGCACGTGGATGCGCATTTACTGACGAATAGAACCTTCTAGTGGCGCGTGTGAGCACTCGGAAGCTGGGACGCTTCAAATCTCTTTGGATCTATACTTGGCGGCGTCTGAACTATCGTCGGTGGCAGAAGCGTTGAGCTCTTGCAAGGGCTGCGGCGATTTTGACACTATGGACAACAGAAATTTTGAGCGGCACGTGATGTAGGGCAACAAGACTGAAATTCATCAAAAAGAAAACACCATAAAAGACAATTATTGAAGGCCACAGAAAAGTGGCTCTGATACCATGTTAAATATATTGGATAATATATTAGAAGCGGAAGAAAGAGAGAGAAGAGAGAGAGAGCGAAAGCACACAATGGACTACATTGTATTGACTCTAATAATAATAATGAATACAGAGACCTCTATTTATAAAGAGGCAAGTAACTTAATAGACTAAGGAACGGTAAATCTAGTAGACTAAGGAAAGGTAAACCTAATAGACTAATAATACCTAAGGAAGTAAATAACCCTAACATAATATTCTTAACATAATAAAAAGAGCCACCCATTCTTTTTTCACTTTGGACTTCATTCAAAACCACGAGAACGTACATTGGGCGGGTTCAAAAAAACTGTTCCTTTACCTTATTGGCGGCACAAAAGACCAATTTTTTTTCACCCAATGGGAATATTTACGCAAGAGCATTCAATGGAGTACCTAAATGGCATTTTTATCTAAAATAGTTAATCATATTTAAAAAAAAAAATCTCTATTAGCAAAAAAAAAAATTACAAAATGAATATTTTGAACATTTGTGAACAGTATTTCGCTACCTGTACTGGCACTGTTCACATAGCCATTTTATTTATTTTTATTATTTCTCTTCCTCTGCTTTCTCTTTATTATTTTTATTATTTATTTTTTTCATTCTCCTGCTATCTCTCTCTCTTGCTTTCCTGGCTATCTCTGACCATATTATATTATATCAATGATGATTGAAAGTCACTTTAATTTGTTTCACTGAGCGGTGACAGGCTAAGTGAAGATTTTGGCTTGAATGTGATAGATTTTAGTTTGATTGTTTGTAGATTGAGTATGAATTTGAGAATTTTCCACTCCGATTTTGAGTTTGAGGGTTTTCTATAACTCTCTCACTCTTCGTGAAAGCCGATCAGCCAAACGTACGTCCCAATTGCTTCTTTTTATTTTTTCTTAACTATTTCAAATCAAAATAAGACCGAATTAGTTAGATTATGATTTTGTGTTGGGGTGTTCTTTAGGCTTAGTTTGGTCCTTAGTAATAACAATTTGCTAAGCTTCCTGTGTCTTCTGGTGTGATCTTATTGTTGATGTTCATTCATTTATTCATTTTTCATATAGTCAGATAGACTTGCTTATATATTTATCTTTAGAAGGGAAAGCATTTGTAGAATTTGTGTACGAGCTTTAGGTTCTGGTTATATTTAAGATCATTTGGATTGTAATACCATTAGTTATCGGGGAAAATTCACTTTACTTCTCTGAATTTCAAAGGTTTTTTAATTTGAACTCCAAAGTTTAAAAATTGGTAATGTACTCCCTGAAGTTTCTTAAATTTTCAATTTAAATCTTCTGTTAATATTTTCCGTCTAAATTGATCCACGTGCACGTGAGATATTAAGGCCTTATCTTTCAATTTTGCCCTCAATCTAGATTTCAAATTTATATTATTACCCTCAAGATGAGTCAACCCCTTTTGAACCCCACCCACACACGTGAAGCACGACAACAAAAAGTGAGTTCTAGAACTCTCGGGCTCCTAGCCCAACGACAGTAACGAACTCCTGAAAATTTCTTCGCCATAATCCTCTTCGACACACACGACAACAGTTGGCGCAAGTGAAAAAACCTTTGTATTTTCTATTATTGGCACCTAAACCCACTATTGTAAGATCTAAAACAGAGCAGTTGATGAAAAACCTACAACCAAAATTTCAAGACAAGGAATTTTTGACTCTACTGTCTTTCCGGCTTTAGACTACGGGAGACCCCACTCAAGAGCCTTCCAATTCCCTTCTCAACCAAATTCTGCCTAGTCATCCCAGCGTCTGCTAAAGTTTGACGTGGTCAAAATTTTTTTTTTTAAAAAAAAAATAACATTAGATATTTTACTTTTTTTGTTTTTTTAATTGAAGAAGAGAGATATTATAGAAAATACAAATTTGAGGAATTAGCACTAAATTTGAGACATTAGCATTAAATTTAGGATAATCAAATCTCTTTTAGGTGATACAATCTCTTAAGGATTAACCTTCTACCTCTAAATTTTAGTTTTAAATCAAAAAACAAGTTTTAAGATATTAAAAATTAAATATTAACACATAAAAATTTAACTAAAAAAAAATTACAATTTTTTTAATATATGTCCAACGCTAGGGCAGCTGCCAGTTGCAAAGCAGGACTCCTTTTTCTCATATAAAGAAAGGGAATAACTTCAATTCGGTCAACGTAAAAAGGGGGGGTTTTTTGCCCACCACTCACAAGCTGGCATCTCAACTTAGCACACAAACTCAAAATGAAAACAAAACACCATATTATTTCTCCCACATTGACCTGCCACCCTGCCTCCGCCAGAGCCGCCGCCGCCTCCGCCAGAACCGCCGCTGCCTCTCTCCCTCTATCTCTTCGTCGGCCACGTGGGGTGGCCCAAAATGTTGCTAGGGTGGCCGGCGTGCCACCCCAGCAAGATCTGGGGTGGCGGGGTGCACGCCACCCCCAGATCTGTCTGGGGTGGCGCATCCACCACTAGTGTCCTAGGGGTGGCGCGCCGGCACCCCCAGGCCATGGGGCTAGCTCGCCGGCCACCCCTAGCCAGATCTGAGGTGGCCGCACGGCCACCCCAGATGGCCTAGGGGTGGCCGGCGCGCCACCCTGTGGCCTTGGGATGGCCGGCGCAGCCATCCCAGATGGGGCTGGTGGTCCTCCTTTAGCTGCCCTTATTTTGTTCTTTGTTTTGGTGTTTTATTCTCATTTTAAGTTTTTGCATTTTTCTTAAAATGCTGATGTGTCATGTGGTGATTGGTGGGCAGAAAACCCATGTTTTCTGCCCCAACCGTATAGCAATAGCTCTCATAAAGACAACACTTTATTCAATGGCAAAGCAACTTCCACGCAAATTACGCAATCGCTCATCACCACCAGTGTAGCGCCCCAGAATTTTCTAAGTTATAGATGATGATGTTATTTTAATATCAATTTTAGCCAATGATTTTTTTTTTTTGGGAAATTTATGGTGTTATAGAGAATGGTAATTAGAGAATGGTAATTGGTGAAATAATAGGATAGTAAATGGTAAGAAGAATTGTATTGGTAGCTAGAATAGTAAGGGAAGGTAGAATAATCAATATAGATATAATAGTATTAGTAGATGGAATAATGAGGGTAGAATTGTAGATGAGTAAATGTAGGTATAATAGTATTGGTAGATGGAATAATGAGGGTAGAATTGTAGATGAGTAAATGTAGGTATAATAGTATTGGTAGATGGAATAATGATGGTAGGATTGTAGATGGATAAATGTAGGTATAATAGTGTTGGAAGGTAGTGTTGAAAAGAGTTAATTGACGGTCGGGCATGGCTGAGGCCACAATTCAGTGACATGGTCACAAGGACCCGCAACCCTCGTATACAGGGGTAATAGTGTACATGGGCCCTAAGATGAGAAAATGATATACTATGATGATTTACAACAATAATATACTATGATGATTTACAATGATGATTTATAATAATGCATTATAATGATGATTTATAAAGATGATTTATGACGATGATCTATTACTAGATGTAATAATACGTATATGCTGCGGGAGATGCAACCGTACATACATGTATTATTATGGCTGGATGTATATTTATTTGTGAAAACGATTTTCAAAACTGAAAACAAGGAGTAAAACTATTTTATGGTTGTGGATTTTACTTGCTGGGCCCCTTTGGCTTATTTAGTTTTATTTCTTGTTTTTAGGTAGAAATGACGCTGAAATAGGAGGCCGGAATGGGGGCGAGAATAATTATTAACTTTCAAAATCTTTTCATATTCCCCAACTAAAGTTTAATGTTTCCTAATTTCGCTTGTAATAAAATCTCTTGAAGAATGTTTTATACATTGATCGTATCTGTTAAAATCAAGTGCTATGATAGACTTTATAGATATTTGCAAAAGCTTTTGTTAAAAAAGAAGAAAAGTGACAAACTCAGCCTTAACGGGTTGGGGGTGTTATAACCAGCCCAGCTGTTGACTCACCCAGTCAACAAGTATCTAGAACATCTTTTGTTTTATCTAAAAGAAAAGTAAAAAAGTGAAAAAGAAAAAAGAAAAAGGTAAAACAAAAGGGAAGGCTCCGAGAAATTTTGAGGAGAATGTTTAGTCACAAAGAATGACGGAGTTTTCTTCTTCTTCATCTTCAGCTATTCCTTTCTCTCTCTCTCAACCCAAAGTTTTCTCTCTCGCACACTTAATTCCAATATTTCTCACTTCTCCCCTAATATTACCCACCAAACCACGATTTCTTCTGCAAACTACCCCGCCATCCTTTCTCTCTCTATCTACGACTCTACCACCCATGGACCAAATCATCAGTGTCACTTGCCTCTGTGTTTTCCACTGCCAGAATACAAAGACCAAAACGAGGCCTGTAAGAAATTTCATTTAAGTATGTCCCTTATGTCACATATATTATTGTAATTATAAAATTACGGTGTTCAATATTCTATTCCAATTTGAAGCTTATTATGTAAATCAAATATTATGAATTAAATGACTGATTTAATTCTTGTGGAACAAGTATTTGATTTCAATCAAATATTCTGAATTAAATCACTGATTTAATTCTTGTGGAACAAGTATTTGATTTAATTAATGATTTAATGTTTGTGGAATCAATTAGCTGTATTGATTGATTTTTTATTCCTTGATGGGAGGAATAATTAAGGTAACAGCTCTAATTGAGGGTCCCCTGACCTACCTATAAATAAGGCATGTGTATTCCATCAATTGGCACTCACTGGTAGGCATAGGTCAGAAGAACCTCTCAATTGTTTAGTTCTTAGTTTGGTTGCTGTGGAGCTGTTCTTCAAACTGCTTGAGCAAAGCAATGGCTAGGGGTGAGCGTCGGTCGGTTACGGTCGGTTACGGTAGGAAATTTTTGCTTCCGCTCCAAAGTCGGTAAAGTCGGTAAATTCACCGACTTTTTCCGACAATGATTTGTACCGCCACCGACCGTCACCGCCGAGTCGGTTACGGTGACGGTCGGTAATGTCGGTTTGGGCTGGGTCACAATCAGCAAGAAAATAGATTGAAAAATCAAGCCCAAACGGTAAGAAAAAGAAATTTTCCTTCACTTTCTCGGCAACCAAACATCAGAAAGAAAAAGAATTCTTAATTAGATTAAAAATACTAAATCAGGGAACACAACTTGAACCAAAAAAGGCACAGAAACTCGAGTCTAAATTCTAAAACATGCTTAGCAAGAAAATACCTCTTTTCCTCCACTTTCTTGGCAACCAAACAGCAAAAAAATAAAATAAAAATCATATAAAAATAAACATAGAGGTGGAGTCATGAGTGAGAGTGATAGAGAGAGGCAAAGATGAGAGGAGAGTGAGAGAGAGGCATAGATTAGATGAGAGTGAGAGAGAGGAAGAGATGAGAGGAGAGTGACAAAGAGAGGAAGATGAGAGTGACCGCCGCGGCGAGGGTTAGGGGAAACGGAAGAGAGGTTCTAAATGAGATTATATAGGGCACAAATTCAAGACAAAACGACGCCGTTTTGACTAGGAAAATATTTTATTTTGATAAGTAAAAATGTAAGTAAAAGGCGACCAGCATGGGACTCAAACCCACGACCAGTAGGCGTCCGGCATGCGCTCAACCAACTGAGCTAGACGAGTTTCGTTAGAAAAATATAACGAATATTTACTAATATGAAAAATAAATATCAAAACGACGTCGTTTTACAAGTCGGTAAAAGTCGGGTCGGTAATGTCGGAAACCGACTTCCAAAAAAGGCATACCGCCTGCCGACCGAAAATTGTCGAAACAAAAAAATTCCAGCCGCCTACCGTCCGTCTTCTTGTCAGTCATGGTCGGTCTCGGTCGGTCTCGGTCGGAACTCGGTCGGCACTCGGTCGGAACTCGGCACTCGGTGAATATGCTCACCCCTAGCAATGGCCGGAGGTACATATATGTATTAAACTATTTCCGCTGCTAATGTTATTGTTAATTAGCATTTAATATATATAGAATTTCTTACATGTGGTATCAGAGCCTTCTCTAGACTATATTTGCTCAGTCTATATTTTTGATATGCCTGCTGTAAAATTTTATTTTTTGTTTCAATAATATTTATTTTGTTTACTTGATTATTGAAACAAAATATGGTGACCAACATAAAGCATGAAACCCACGGCGTTTTGATATATATTTTTATTTCTTGTTTCTATATTGTTCAAACAAGCTAAACCCACGGCTATGAGTAAAAGAAACAAACTGAAACTCATGGACACCATGTCTAACCCAAGGGCTGTTGTGCTGATCCATCAGACTTGCTTAGACTAGAGAATCCACTTCTATGACCCACTTTTGAGAACCTTTGGAATCGTTGGTTTTGGTCTTTATTTTTGGGTATACTGTATGATGAGGACTTGCTCCCTTTTGCCTCAAACCACCATTAGAGATATCGAACCACCTGGTATATGGCGGACAGAACTTCGTGGGTGGCTTTGAGTTCTGGCCACCGGTTGTGCACCGGTTTTTTTTTTTTTTTTCCCCACCTGGCAACGGCGTTGGCTGCATGAAGCGCCGGTCTTCCCTCCACCTGCAGCGGCTTTGGCCGCATAAAGTGAGCAGCCCCCCCTTGCCGTTAACCGTGGTCGTTTGGCCGTTTGAGCTTCGGCCCTTGATGGCCGGCACATAAGGAAGGCGGCGGCGGCGGGGCATGAGGAAGAAGAAGAAAGGGGTGATGGCTAGGGTTTGGGATTTTTCTGGGTTGGGGAACATGATGATCCGGGTAGGGTTTTTCAAACCCATATGGAACCGGGTCTAGTGTTTTGGGCTATTGGGTATGGGTTTATTTTAACCCAAGCCCGATCCAGTTATAAAAATAAAAAAATAAAGGAGCTGGGTCATTAAGTGAGCTGACCCAAAAGCCCAATCCATTTGAAGTGGCCCATCCGGATTTTTAAAGAAAAAAAAAGAAAAAAAAAGGAGAAGATGATTTGGGCTCATTAGGTTTAGAACTTGGGTTCTTAAGGTATAAAGGGCTTAAGGTCACTTCAAGACCATTAGGCTATTGAGATTATTATGCTTTTATGTTGCATTTTTATTCATCTTATGATTTAAATTGTTCAGTATTAAATTATTATTTCTTTAATGCATGAACTTAAGGATATATTTATTCTTTTAATTGTTTAAATATAAATTGTTTGATGCCTGGACCTGAGAATAATTAACTAAGCCTCATGTGTTGGTGAATGTTTATGGTACTATCCAAAATTGCAATCGGAAAGCTCTGGCAAGGTAAGTCTTGGGACTTAAGTGTGCCGTTGTGCGCCCCCTCACTTATCTGGGACACTATCCGGTTGTACTTTGGAAAAATACTGTTTACCCACTAACATGATGGTTTTGTCTTTTATTCTTGGGAACTTTATTTGTGGCATCTATACAGTTATTGGATGTTAATGAAGTAGTGATTATCATAATAATTTTGGGAGAGCCACAGCATCCCGATTTTATAATGATAATTGCATCAAGATCATATATGTGAACTTCATAAGGAAAATTAACATCATGTTGTAATTAATTCATAAATTTAATTACTAATCCCCACAGGGACGTTATTATTTTTATGATTTAATTAGAATAAGATAATAAATTTAACTTTAAAAATAAAATTTCTCTTAGGCCCACAGGTACAGAGAATTTTATTTGTTAATGTTAAATTTATTAGTCCTATTAAAGAGTAAATTTCATGCGTGATGCAACCTTTGCCCATAGGTAGGTTGAAATTTACTATTAAATTAGCATTGGTTAATTTAAATAAATTCGATGTTAATGAAGTCATAATTGTCATAATAATTTTTGGGAGAGCCACAGCATCCCAATTTTATAATGATAATTGTATCAAGATTATATATATGAACTTCATAAAGAAAATTAACATCGTGTTGTAATTAATTCATAAATTTAATTTGCCAATCCCCACAGGGACGTTTTTATTTTTATGAGTTAATTAGAATAAGATAGTAAATTTAACATTGAAAATAAAATTTCTCTTAGGCCCACAGGTACGGAAAATTTTATTTATTAATGCTAAATTTATTAGTCTTATTAATAAAGAGTAAATTTCATGCGTGATGCACCTTTGCCCACAGGTAGGTTGAAATTTACTATTAAATTAACATTGGTTAATTTAAATAAGGTTATTTCATAGCATTAAAGTATATAATTTTTCTTGGTTACTGGATGTATTCCTACTGCTTTAATTATTAGTATTTTATGTTCCAATAATTCCTAGTGGTAATTTTTCCTGACTGAAAAGAAAAATGTGCTTTTTCACTTTGGGGTGTTTGGAGACTGAATTGGCGTTTCGTGTGGATGAATCACCTTCTCCCACGGAATCAAGTACGCCACATGAGATTATTAAACATGAACGATTGTAGTGATTTAAATCGCTTAAGTTTCAACGTTCATGAAATCTCATATCAAGGAAAGCATTAGGGTTTTATTCCTTAATGTTTTATGGCCAAAGAAAGGTCATTGAGGAACATTTAGTGAGTTCCAATAAGACTTTGGCGTGCACCCTAATAGAAAAGCTTTAAAGTAAAACCTTTTACAGTTTCAAAATGTGCTTGAGCACATTATGGAAATGAAGGACATAACAGCTCATTATAATGTCCCTAAAGGTTGAGTTTTTTTTTAGTCATTATGCTCAATTTTATTTTAAATTCTCTCATCTAAATATGATATTTTTTTTCAAATATCTTGTGGCGCACATAAGGATAACTGATCAATGAAGGAACTTATGATCAGGTGTGTTCAAGAAGATGAGAGATTAAGACATGAGAATTCAGAAAGTTACTCATGTTAAGGGAAAGACCTTTATAGGCAATCATGTCCAATAGTTGATAAATGAGAACAAGGTGCCAACAAAGTGTTATGGCAATTTCTCTCACACTAAGGAAAATTATGGATATATAAAGAATGATTGCATAAAGTATCATAAATGACTTGAAATAAAGGTAATCTCATACACCTAGTGTGTCATGAATCTCTTTTATTGACTCTCCTAAGGACTATGTGGATTGAATTTGGTTTAGCGGTCCACGTTGTCAACATAATGCAGGGTTTTCTAAATAATACTTGTTTACAATTGGAGGTTGTTGGGATCTATAGATTAATTTTAAAAATTCAGTTATGTCATTTTGACCTTATAATGTTTTTTTATATATTCCACAATTCTTTTAGAAATTTAATTTCTATTTTAGTTTGTTAAATCAAAATATTGTTAAAAAATTTTGGGTGGAATATTAAATTAATGGTCTATCTAAAATTGCTTTAGATCCCAATTTTTGAAAAGTTAATCCTTGCATATAAATGTTGACATAAAGCAGAGTCATATGAATGAGAAAATCCTCTATGTTATGGCATTGGAGATTGGAATATATCTCTATAAAGAATAAAAGGTCGATAAATGATAGAGTTTTTATGACTCTTGAAATTTATTACCTTTGGTATTTATGTGGATTGCATTAAGGAAAAGCAGACCAACTATACCAATAAAGGTGCCAACAAAAGGATTTTTTAAATTCTTGAGATCATGTACAAGTGTAACATTTTCCATACTTCTTGCCTCAATGGTTAGAGATATCCTATCTCTTCCGGTAATAACCATATAAGGTTTATGTATCTCTATCTTCTAAATCATAAGGTTTGGGCATTAATGCTTCCAGTACCTATAAGGTAGAAGTAGAGAAACAAAAACAAAATAAAATCAAGATCGTAAGATCTGATAGAGGCAGATAGTATTATGGTAGGTACACGAAAATGGGACATGAAAGGTAATGTTCTATTCTCCTAATGGAGTGAAGCCTTGAAAACCGCTGTGTATACATTTAACTCGATTCCATTCATAGTTGTACATAAGACACCTAAATTAAGGAATGAATAGAACCAAGTTCAAATTGTTTACACATATGGGGTTGTCTTGCTATAGTGAGGATTTATAATCCACACCTAAGGTAATTAGCTTCAAGGACAACTAGCGGAATTTTATAGGTTATACAGTAAACTCCAAGGGGTTTAGGCTTTACTGTTCTTCATTTAGTCCTAGAATTGTTGAGTCTAATATTAAAAATTTCTAGAGAACGCTGAACTTAGTGGGAGTGCTTATCCTTAAGGGATTAAATTAGAGGAAGCACAAGAGTTGACTGAAGCCCCTTCACATGAAGGGTGTTTGATTGTGCTTAAGAAAAATCAAATTGATTATCTTCAAGCACAATCGGTTTCAGAAACAGTCAACTCATAAGGAACAAGTTCAGAATGAACCTACTCAGACTTTGTCAAAAGTAAATGAAGTAGGATTAAGAAGATTTTCTAAAATAAGGCGACCAACAATCTCTAGTGATTATGTTGTATACTTCTAGGAGTCTGATTTTTATGTCGGACCTAAGGACGATCAAAAATTTGTTTTCACATCTTTTTGGGTGGAGATAACTTCACATTGTGTTTCAATGCCATGAAGGAGGAGATGAAATCTTTGGCTAAAATTCAAGTCTGCAATCTTGTTGACTTACCAAAGGGAGTTGTAGCCATAGGCTGCAAATGGGTTTATAAAACCTAAAAGGATACTTCCGGGTAATGTTGAACGATATAAAGTTAGACTTGTAGCCAATGAACTTACTCAAAAGGAAGGCATTGATTATCATGGTATGAGTAGCTCATTTTGTTTTAGAGCTATATCAAAAGGATGTGAAAAACAATTTTCCTGAATAAGGATCTTAAGGAGGAGGTGTACATAAGACAACTTAAGGGGTTTTATTAATAACAGTCAGAAAGCTTGCAAATTAAGGATATCTATTAATGGACTAAGATATGTCTCTCATCAATGGTATACAAAATTTTTACAAGGTTATTACCTCACATGGGTTTATTGAGAACCTTGTTAATCATTGAATATACCTTAAGGTCAGTGGGAGTAAAGTTACATTTCTTTTAGTCCTGTATATAGATAATATTTTGCTTGCAAGCATTAATTTAGGTTTGCTACATAAAGTTCATCTCACTAAAGTTTTGGGAGAGATTCAGAATGAAGAACTATGAATCTTCAGTAGCACCTATTATTAAGGGGGATAATGTCCCAAAATGTATTGGAACAAAGGCAGATATTCCATGTGTATGCACAGGTCTACATTAGACCTGGCATTGAAATAGCAGTTGGACTATTGGGTCAATATAGTATTGTGGAATATGCAATGAACCAAGAACTACAGATACACTTACCATTTGGTGGTGTTTTTTCAGGTTTGATTTTTGCTAAATGTGTAGATAGTAGAGAATCAACTTCAGTATATATGTACTGAAGATGCAGTAAGCAAACTACAGTTACTACATCTACCATGAAAGCAAAAGTCATTACATGCTGTGAATTAATTACACAGGCATTATGGTTGAGACATTTTTTGTTAAAGGTCTCAAGATTGTCGATTTTATAATTAGACCCATAAAGATCTTCTGATTTAATTCTACTACAGTTATCTTTTCTAAGAATAAACTGAGTAGAAACAGAAGTATGTATATCGATATAAAGTATCACTATGAAAGAAAACATTAAGTGATAATAAGTGTCTATTGAGCATATAAGTATTGAATTAATGATTGCAGATCCCATGACTAAAGGTTTACCGGTAAAAGAAAGTATAAAGTCATGTGGAATATATGAGATTCATTAATTCATTTGTGCTTAGTTTCTCTTTAATTGGTCTATAGACATAAAGGTAATGTTATAAAGATTTTTGTGCGCATATATATATTATTCTTATCCGTGGGGATAAAATTAAAGTTGGACCCGAATAACTTATAGGAAGTTCATTCATAAAGTACATTATCCATAAAGTACTCATTTAGGGAGATATTGCACATTGTGATACATGGAAGGGACGGCTTATCATATAAAAGCTTTACCGCCATGATTCGTGTGTAGTATTCCTTGAATGAGTGGGAGGATTCCATGAATGGTTGGAATAGATAAAGTATTGGCCAAATCATAGAACTGAACACCATAAGGAATTTATGTGTCATAAGGGCCAAGTGGGAGAATGTAAGAAATTCCATTTAAGTATATCCCTTTATGTCACATATATTATTGTAATTATAAAATTACGGTGTTCAATATTCTATTCCAATTTGAAGCTTATTATGTAAATCAAATATTATGAATTAAATGACTGATTTAATTCTTGTGGAACAAGTATTTGATTTCAATCAAATATTCTGAATTAAATCACTGATTTAATTCTTATGGAACAAGTATTTGATTTAATTAATGATTTAATGTTTGTGGAATCAATTAGCTGTATTGATTGATTTTTTATTCCTTGATGGGAGGAATAATTAAGGTAACAGCTCTAATTGAGGGTCCCCTGACCTACCTATAAATAAGGCATGTGTATTCCATCAATTGGCACTCACTGGTAGGCATAGGTTAGAAGAACCTCTCAATTGTTTAGTTCTTAGTTTGGTTGCTGTGGAGCTGTTCTTCAAACTGCTTGAGCAAAGCAATGGCCGGAGGTACATATATGTATTAAACTATTTCCGCTGCTAATGTTATTGTTAATTAGCATTTAATATATATAGAATTTCTTACAAGGCCTCCCAGGTTGTCGGCATCGGAGAACAAATCATGGTGTCAAAGACGAAAACGAAGACGGGCAAAATTGAAAGAGAATCATTAATATTTCATGTGAGACGTACGTGGGATGAATTCCATCCATTTCAATGAAAAATATTAACGAAAGGTTAAAATTAAAAATTTTTGAAACATTAGGAGTTTGACCCGGATGTTATTGGCCTGAAGTAATCATTGTTAGATACTATGTCCCTTCCCAGTCTACGCCTCGAAAAATATCCTAGGGCTAGTATGAGGAATTCACATGTAGCAGTATGGGACAAAATGGGGCAGATTTCTTGAACTAACTAAAAAGAAGGGCGTTTAATGCCGATGCAGCTAGCCCAAATAATTAATCAAGCTTTTCAGCTACTCTTGCATCAATGTTATTTGAAAATATGATGGTGATAAAAAGGTAAGAGAGTAATGATACTGCTCTTCTAGTATTCTCTTAGTGTTCTCTTGATTTTAGGTAGATAATATTTTTTTTAAAAAGCAAAAAAGAAAGTTTATTTTATTTCTTTCACTTTATTTTTTAAAAAATAATATCCACTTAGGATGAGGAGGATACCAAAAGAATATCAGGAGAGCACCTAGCATTTTTCTTTTATTTGGAGAATGCTAGGTGTTTTTTTAATATTCTCCTAGTGTTCTCTTGGTCTTAGTTGAATATTATTTTTTTAAAAAAAAGCCAAAAATAAAATTGCTCTTATTTCTCTCACTTAATTTTTAAAAAAATAATATTCACAAAAACATTTTCCTTTTGTTTTAACCTATGATAGTTAACAAAGACAACTTCTCACACCTCTAAGCCTGCTGCAAGCAACACGCTGCCACACAGGTTGCCTGCACACAATTAACCCATGTTGAACCTTCATGCAGAACCTATATACTACCAACACGTCACACACTAACGGCTTCTTCTATTATTATTTCGTTAATTAACTTTCCATTCCAAGACCACGTACCGATGAACCACACTCAACCCATTAATGGAGCTTCACGGCCCACCTTCCAGCCCCATTTTTGTTCACCCCATAATCTCCTCTGTTTTCAGCCCAATAACACAGCAATAATAACCCCAAGGGGTTGGCTTCCGGAGCTAGGAAATTTTATGGGAGGGGCCAGCCAATTTTATTTATTTATTTATTATTATTATTATTATTATTATTTTCAGTTCTTTAGAATCTTTTTATTAAAAGAAAATTCATTTTGGTTGTTTTTTATGAAATAAAGACTACCATAAGGGCCAAAAAATGGACATTTGAAAGTAAGGACAAAAAAAAAAAAAAAAAACTTTAATGGGTATGGCCCAAAAAAATTAAGAATATGCCTAAATTTTTTTATTGGATATGGCCGAAAGATCTAAAAATAGGGCCAAATTTTTTTTGGAAGGATCCAAATGACTAAACTTAAACTTTACTTTATTATTATTATTTTTTTTTCCTTATTTTGGGGGGACCATGGCCTACCCCTGTCCCCCCCTCCCTCCGTCTTTGATTGGCTTGGTGGTCTAAAGGAGTAGAGCCTGGGGCTCTGAGATGCTCCTCCTTGGTCTCGGGTTCGAAACCCACAAAGTGCTACCTCCCCCTTGGGGCCACACCCCTATGGTGAATAGTCAGTAACTTACCCAGTTTCATGTATGAAAATTTTCAAAGGTACGATGCACAGGGTTGGAGTTTACTCTGCAGAGGTAAATCTAAAGTGCTCTGCCTTAGAGAGGTTCCTCGATATCAAAAAATAAAAAATAAAATAACACAGCAATAAAGCAATAAAAGAAAATCTAAAAACTTGAAGCGCTTTTATATATATTATTCATAACTTTAATCAATGGGTACAAATTTAATTTGGGCCTTTTCAAAATCATTACTAAATACTCTAATGCTCAGGTCTCACTCCATTAAAAAAAAAATTTGTGAAACCCTGTATCACAAAACAGATTACAACACACCTCAACATATAAATTAACAGTCATCCCTTAGGGTCACGATCTTCGGCGACACCCAGTACCAATTCTTCATGAAGACGTAGAATAGTAATCCTACATTCTGTTCACCCATATTTTCTCTTGTTAAGGTCGGAGAAGTTGGTATCATGAAAGTGCCTTTTGTGGTTGCCTTTGACTGAAAAAGACTATGCAACACAAATTATGCACCAATCGGTACTTTGAAACAAGGCTCTTGATCTTTTATTGGTCATGGATTGACCTTGATCGACCTCAAGCAAATTCTTTACTTCTTTCGAAGCAACTTCTAAGAATTCAGACCAATCCCTGAAAACCAAAAACAGCAAAAGGCAATATTATACGGAACTCTTAAGAGCATTTATGCAGTCAAACAAATATTTAGTTAAAATTCAGTTAATTAATCTATCAACCTTTTTAAAGTACCTATGATGTTCAATTCATTATTTTAATTGACAAGCTTTATTTGTTAATATAACTAATGTAGTGTTGAACTAAAAGTGTTCAGCAACAAATTCTTAACTATTTTAACTAGCCAATGTAAACTTTATTTGAAAAAAAAAATATAACAATCACTAGCAAAATTAGGAAACAAAATAAGTAAAGCCAATAATCAAAGATTAGTTGCGATCCCCGCTTAGAGCATCTCCAGCAGATTAGGGATCTATATATATGAGCTATATTTAGCTAGAAGTTGTACCCTTTGGACGAGTCGAAGGTAAGACCAATGGTATCTTTAACTTGTTCAAGTGCCCATGTGAATCTCCAGCGTTCTTTCGATGATAATTTGTATTCATTGTTGTTAACCCGAAGCTCGGCCGGTTTCACATCCCAGAAGATGGGTAAAACTCTTTTGTTGGACTGCATTAAAAGAGTGAGCTCACGGAGACAATGGCGGGACTCACAATAGTTGCGCGACAAGAGTGCAACAGCAACCTTACAATTTTCCATAGCGGCGTCAATCTCGTGTGACAACTTGTCCCCAGGCTTCATGTTTCGGCTGTCCATGAATGGCTTAATGCCCAGCCTTGAAAGGTGATCGTAGAGCAACCCGGCAATGTTTTTCTTCGTATCGCTTCCTCTGTGGTTTATGAACACCTCGCATGGCCCTGATTGTTTAGATATTTTCACAGTAGTAGTTTCGAGTTTCCATTTTCTTTTTCCCCTGCCGACGTTTGAACTCGAGTACTCGACCATTGCAATTTGCAAAACACACAACTAATCGATCGGTAGCTTGCTGGTTCTTCTGTTTATCGTCTTTTCTCCCAACCATTCTCCAACCTACTTCCAAACTAGATTCCTCATTGACCCCCTTTATATAAGCTCATCAATCAAATCTGTACGAAAGAAGTTACGTTGCTTTGTTGCCGCGTCTAGTTTTGTGTCCCATCATATTGTTTGTTTTAAAGCTTCCTTCATGTTACGTTTAAGAAATAAAGTTTTTAAGTTAAAAAGAAATTTTATGTAAAAGTTTTATTTTTAAGTTTTTGTCAAAAGTACGTTTTGACTATTTTTAAGCTTTTTGTATCTTTAAAAGTACTTTTAATTTTTTTACCAACTAAATATTTTTTTCTTTTTAAATAAACTTTTTAGGTATTAAAAATACTTTTAAACTTTTTAAACGCCATCTCAAACATGCCTTTAAAATTTATTAATTAATTCCAAGAACAAATTTCGAAGCCTTAGATATGACAAGTACCTTCTAGCAGAGGAAAAGCTTGATTGAAATCAACGCTTTGTCAAGGAAAATCAACGCTTTGGTAGGCCTTGTTTGATAAAAGGGTTAGAGTTGGCCTAATCACTATTCATCACTATTTTTTAAAAAAATTAATATCAAAACATTTTAACTTTTTAATTTTTTATGTCACATCATTCACTTTTTATTATTATTCAAATAAAAAAAAATCACTACAAAACAAAATTTTTTTATTTTTTTATATAAAATATTTTTACCTTTTTTTTTTTCACATTAATTTACATCAATTACGCCAACTCATTTACCAAACACCACCTAGGTGCTATCATCATGCCTTTTCAGACGTCGCTTTTCTAGCCCCAATAAAGTGCAACAACCGACCAAAAAGCAAAAAGGCAAACGAGTTTGGTAAAAAGTTTTGTTTTTTTGTTTTTTAAATAGTAATAAAATAGAAAAAGAAAAAAAAAAATTAGTTACAAAGGCTGCCGAGTGTCTCACATGTGAATTTTAATTGATTTTGATGGCTGAAACCAGCGTTACCTCTGTTAGCTCTCCTTGTCTTCCTACCTTAATCTTGTCTCTTCTTCTTTCAAACATGGTCTTTCTCTCTTCTACACTTTCTCGCTTTGGCGCCGCTGCTGATGGAGCAGCTGAGAATGATTGGCTTTTGACGATGATTAGCCAAAGTAGGTGGAATTGGGACTTGAATTTGCTTGGGATTGAGAGAAAGCATGGAGATAATTAATCAGATGAAAGTCGGAACAAATTGGCTTTTGGTGGTTTTTGGTGTGGAGGATTCAAGAAGGCTGGGTCTGAATGCCTGAATCAGCCCGTGAATCATATTCTTGTGAGTTGGAAAAGTTGCAGAGACACAACAAATTATGAGTGTACTGCGAATCTCGACAAAGCCCATATCATTGAATCCTGGATCTGCAATGGAAGCAAATATTTTCTTTGTCTTTCTTCTGGTTGTTTTGTTCTGTTCTGTTCTGTTGACTTGGTGAAGAAGCTATTGTTGTTCGACAGATTGCTTTTGCAGGTTTATTGCCTTAATGGTGTTCGGGTGCCGTTGCCGAGCTACTGCTTAAAAGAAGAAGAGACACCATTACGTTAAAAAGAGAAGTAGAGTTAACAGAGTTAAACCGGTTTCAGCCGTTAAAGTTAATTTAAACTCACGTGTGATTTTTATATAATTAACAAACTACCTACCGTAAAGTCCTAGTCTAAAGTCTCTTCCTCAACCGTTCATCTCCCTTCCCTGTTTTCTCTGTTAGACACGGCGTTAAAAATTGCGATGGCAATAGAATCAAATATAAAGGTGTGTTGCTAAAATTCCCTGTGTGTGTACTGTATACCGTTAATGAAGGATTGTAAAATGGAGGAAACAAGAACCATTTGGACAATCCAATAATATATATGGTGTTGCAAAACACTCGTGTCAAGAAACAGAGCATGGAAAATAATGAAGCCTTAAAAATGTAAACACAATGTCAATGTTTGATGTCAACCATTCTAAGTTGAGAATTCAAGTTGTTTTCACGAACCAACTTGAATATGAACAATCGAATATTTACCGGGCAAATCGGGTTTCCAGTTTCCACAAATCGAAGAAGGTTTTCAAGTGATTTTGTTCAGAGTAACAAACAATCGGCCAACCAATTAAGAATCCAAGTTAAATAGATGGCTGTAATTGTCAAGCCAACCGCCCATATGACACAAAAGGAACACGCTTTTGCCAATGGCTTGTGACTTTATATATAAAGATTTTGAGACTGACTTATAAGTTATAAACACTGTCATATCAACCCAATAATAGGTAGTTAAAATCACTTGAAAAGAAAGCAATCCTAACTAATACTTTTCTTTTTGGTCAAGACGTGATCGCATGGCTTTGTTAATGTAATCTATTTGTTATATCAACCCCTTTACTTTGATTTAATACCACTATACCAGTACGCGGTTTGCTATATCACCCACTTATTTTCACGATTGCACCGAAATTTGTAAGGAGCCTGACGCCTGCCGTCCATGACTCCGAAGACCATAAAAGGAACAGCCCAGCTTTTGTATACTCGATGAAGAAAGCCCATTTCTATCTTTGAATGTCAGAAAATAAAGATGAAGAGAGATAATACAGCCAAAAAAAAAACTCTTATTTTCAAATAAGATGCTATATTAAAGATCGAAACAAAGCTTTCGACCCTTGACATGGGTGACTAATCATCTAGTTTGATTGTCGAAGAACATTCTAGCTGCAAAATCGAAAACCTCGTTACCCTAGTATTCTAGTAACCGAGGAAATACGCATCGATGAACCAAAGGTAACTTATCTAGAGTTGCGTATGAACTTATTCAACAGATCAGGTAAACTAATCAAGATTTAGAAACAAAATTTTCGGAAATGTCAAAAATTGTAAATGGTCAAAAGAATATGCATCACAATTTGCAATTGGAAATTCCAGTATTTGTTGGCTGCCTGCTTCATATGCCACTTGAGTCCCTCCCAAAAATAAAACGCCTTCCCCAGTCTGATATCACCAATGCTCTGTTGCGCCAGCTGACTTGCTTGCTGAAAGTTAAAAGAAGGAATTTGGGAAGAATCAGAAGCTGATCAATTGTACTCTTACAAACATTTCACCAGCCAGCCGGGCTTTGTTTTCCATAATATGGTTTACTATGCATATGGATCTTATCATCTTCTGAATAGGAAAGTTATGTTTGGCATCCAAATAATTAGCTTTTTAATATTCATCTTTTGTGATCTGTTGTACCATAGAATTCCAATCTTGAAATTTTTGGCTGCTTCACTATTCTGACAAGCTTTTGATGTTATAAATAAATAACTTCGATATTTTGTATAGCACCGAGAATACGGAGGAGAAGAAAGAGATTACCTTGCATAGACTGAGTACCAAAGCCATTGGCTGCTGTGGCCAATTGATACCCAATCACCAGGCAGTTGTGCTGCTGTTTGCTCTCCTCCCAAAGGAGCAAATTGTCCAAGATGCTTGTACCTTGAAGAAAGATCAGCCACATAGCAAATGAGTAAGACATTCACTTATTGGTTTTAGAACTTTGACTTTAAATTAATGCACTAAAATATGGATATAACATATGTATTTCCATATTAAACCTTATTAATGTACCCCTGAAATCCTAGTTTATACAATTAACTTTCTGGACTTCATCCAAAATTTCATGATTATGATTAGGCATCATCTGGCTCTAACATGGTTGCAAGAGAGAGAGTTTTTGAAGTATTAATTGAACTTGTACCTAAAGGGACGAAACCGATGACGACCTGTTCCCCTGAACCTGAGAGGACCCTCTGGATATTTTTCACACTCTTCCATACGGTTAAAACAGTTGGCGAGGTAGTTACCTTGCTGAGCCGCAACCTGAACGGTCATTTTGGAAGCAGACAAGACATGTAAGAATATATGTCTCATATATAATTAAAAGGGAATGACCTAAGAAAAATAGTCTTGTACCTGAGCTGTAGCTGGAAGATTTTTCATCTGAGAATCCACCCGGGAAAGAGCTGATTTAAATTCTTCAATATTCAGTTCAATGGATTCTTTTGCAACATCCCCTGTGGATTCCTTCAAGAGATCAGTGATATCGCTCATCTGCATTTTCTTCAAGTAAAGCTCCACTTGGGGGTATCTTTCACAGATGTCATCAATGACTTCTTGAAATTCTTTAAATGTCAGGGTTCCTGAGTTGTCCTTGTCTGCCTTACCAAATATTGCTGAAATATCTTCCTGAAAATCAAATTGTCAATAAGAAAAAGAGAACATCATTAGTAGAATGAAAAACTTAGATACTGACCGAATAGGAAAGATATATATTGGACTCACTGTTATTAACCCAAAATCAACCGTAACTGTAATTTTTCAACTATTAACTAACTTATTAAAGCAGAGATTTAAGTTATTTAACTGACGTAGTTCTCCGGTAATTACATCACAAATGGTGGGCAATTCTATATCAATAACAAATCATGCAGAAGTCTGTGAACTGGCATTTGCCAGCAAGTATACTTAAGAAGATTTGAAGAAAAAATGCTAGCTCAACCAGTGTTTCATGATTCCATTTAGACTCAGATGTTTTATCAAATCTTTGAAGTAGAAAATTATTTGGTTGTTATCTATCTATGGTTGAGTTAGTCATGCCCACACTACCGGTTTTTGCTAGTATGGAAGAAAAAAGAAGTTTCAAATTGGAAAAGATTGAAGCCACATTTGCAGCATTAAATTCAAATGATTATTGGTGCGATGTGTAAATATATAGTAGAAAAGTAAAAAAGTACAGGTACCATGACTTTGCGCTGATTTATTGTGGCACAATCACCAAGTGCATATACATTGTCGCATCCCTCAACTCGCAGCCATTCATCAGTTGCTAAAACACGCCTGTTAGCCTGTTCTTTAAAGCAACGCACATTTGTCAAATGAAGTAAACACATGTAAAAGACCACTTCATATAGAAAAAATTAGAAACTAGTAAATTATAAAGTATTCAATTTAAAGCGGCACTTTAATAATTTCAGAGGTAAAACACACCTGACCAATTTGCTTCATAAAATCCATTATGACAGGACGAGTCCCAATGCCGGTTGACCACACAGCCATTCCATATGGCATTGTAGAAATTTGCCCACTTTTCATTTCTTTAGTAGAAATTTCTTTTCCTGCTACTTTAACAACCATTGATCCTGTTTTCACATTAATACCATCTCTTTTAAACTTCCCTTCAGCAAAAGCGGTGATTCTTTTGTCAAACCTGCAAAAGAACGAGAAAGCTTCAATGAAAAGAACAAATGATTCCACTATGGCACCATCCAACTCTTAAGAACTGGAATGCATATCAAGCAGTGTACAAGCATTGTGTAGTGGTTGTAAAAGATAGTCAAACATCTAACTTGGCTACAATGAGAGCTCTAGAGATTAGCTGTCTAGAATTCACTTATTAAGTAACAGCCATATTATGGGCATGATAACTGGCATACATCCAACAAATATACATTGCAAATTTTTTGGTATAGATTAAGTTCATTTCAACACTAAGATTTTACTCTCGCTGCTCCTTAAAATTTACTTTCAAGACCTTCAGGACATTATGGTCCTCTTCACATTATGCAAATTCAAGATTTTTAGATACTTTCTAGAATTAATAAGATCTAGTGCACAAACTTCACATGATCCCCTACTTTTTGCTTGCATCCTTACATGTTCAGAATATGGTCTCCGGCTTCAAGAAGTGTGATTTTAACTAGGTCTTTGACCCCAGGATATAATTTCACTAAATCCTCATTGACAAAATCATGAAGCTCTGCAGCAAACTCCACACCGGTTGGGCCACCACCAACAATAGCAAAATGAAGAATTCTCTTCCTCTCTTCATCACTTATAGTCGGGAGGCTTGCTTTTTCAAAGCAGTCAATAACTGTTCTTCTGATCTTTTGAGCATCTTCAACTTCCTGCACTAAGATATACAATTAATAAGATTAAGAAACAACAGACATGCACACATTTAACGAGTTCTGTTTCCCTCTGAAATTTCTAAAGCAATAAATCATTTATTTTAGTCTTTTTTTTTTTTTTTTCCCAGGGGTGAGGGCTTGGGGAATATTCTCTGTGAAAGGAAACAATGATAGGAATACACCAAATCATCAGTTAACAAGCTTGCCAGCGAGGTTACCTTCAAGAAATGGCAATTCTCTTCCACACCAGGAGTATTGAAAGTATTAACTCGGGCTCCAATTGCTATTACAAGGTAGTCATAGTCCACAATAAATTCTTCTATCCCATTCAAATTTTGGTCTTGAGCAGATCGACAATAGATTTTCTTGTTTTCTGCATCAATCTTGTAGCACTCTGCTTCACTGAACCGAACATCCACATTTTTCTGCTTGAGGAAAAATTAGAAACACGTCTTCCAATTATGTACATCATATTGTAATGACAACACCTACTAATATGTGAAAATGACAACCATCAGCACAAAGCTACCAACCATAAAACCATAAATTGTTTGATCAATTCTCAAACTCACTGTAACAAATATTTATGTGTTCCCAAAAACTAGGGGAACAGTCAGGTTCCTTGTCATAATCTATATGCACCCCTGGCACTTGAGAAATACATTTTGCAGGCCTAGCCTAAACATCATGTCAATTTTTCCATAGTCTCCTTTTCACCCTCTTCATTTTAGTGGTACCTCAAACTGGCTGCTTAAGGATATACCAACCCTTTTTTTTGCATAGTTTTATCTTCTTCTTCTTTTGGCTTCTTTCCCAGCTTTGGTTTATTTGATAATGAATCAAACAGTTGTTATGAATTGCTCTTGCTTCCTAGACCCATGAACCAGACGGTTTTCAGCATCTACTGTTACTCATGGATAGTTATACACACTTGAGCATAACCTCAATTAACTTACACCTTCCACATTCTTAACTTTTAATAGGGCAAATACTTCTTGTTCAACTACATCTTTGCACATATATGTTAATACTTAAATATACAAACATCTACATGAAAACAGTTTATGGAAGCTTGATTCCTGCAGTACATACGATCCAAACATTAAATTTCAGAGATTAAAGCAGGCATCCAGTGGCTGCAACAAGGTCCTTCACTACGTACGCAGCCATTAAAAAAGCATTATCAGGAAAACAGTTATAGAGCGCATTGTTGAGGTGGCCTATGCATATGAAAAACATATAATAAGAACCAATTCATCAACAGAGGCATTTAACCCAGAACAAGATGAATTCTCAAATTTTTATGCCACAGTGCAACTGTAACTTGGTCTTTCTTCAACTGATTTTCTATAGCTACTCAAGAATTTTTAGTTTATCCTTTTCCACCTATTTCTGTATTACTATATGAGGCCTTGTTTCATCACACCAATATTTGCAGCACGTTATGTTTTCTTTTACGCTAAGAGCTCGTGATATCTCACATTGTGAATTTTCTCAGTCGACTTAAATTGATTCTTGCCACTAGCACTAACAAGAACTGCATGCTACATGGCCCAAGCTAACTCCATAATCAGAAAGTAGCCTCCCTTACACCCACAAAAATATAAGAACATTCTTATGCAATTGACTTTCCTTTACCTTACGAACAATGTTGCGAATTGGTTCTACAATGCTGCGGGCTTCCACTGTACCACATGTAACACTTGGTAGCAAAGGGGTAAATGCAAAATAATTACGAGGTGATACCACTTGCACTTCGTATGAAGGGTCTTTGAGATTCTTCAAGAAACTTGTTCCAGCCCAACCAGTTCCAAGCACCACCACTTTCTTCTTCTTGCTCTCTGATTCAGAAGATGAAATGGCGTATGCACCATTGGTTGGGTTTGCCTCAGCATAAGCCACAAGACCCCCACCACTGGAACAAAAAGCAACAAGCCCAACAAGAAAACTCAAAACACAAGTCCCGAAACCATGTTATAGCAGTTTAATTTAAAAATAAATTGAAAATATAATATGTTCCAGAAAGGGAGTAGCAGAGAAACAGTCATTAATCTTTGAACATAAAAAGAGACATCATAAGGAATTCTGTTACTTCATAATCTTATAGGCTTATTATTATAACAGTCGAGTAATTAGTATTCAGCATGTACTAGAAGCACGACTTTAATTAAGCAACGTTGCAAAGAAAAAGGAAAAATAGCTTAAAAAAGGAGGAAAATATAACTTTTGTGGAAAAGGCTCAGTAAGGGACCATACCATAAAATCATATATTGAATCATTAAAACTGCCCAACACGAGGCCATAAGAAGAGACACCAAAAGCAAAAGGCGAAAAAGATAAAATAAAGTCGCTCCATATGTGCCCTGTTTATGGCAGAGTTAAACGGATCTGCAGGCGGTGCTGCTCTAACAAGAATGCAACATTTTAAGCTCAACATTTTGATGTAATTCAATTTCCTCAAACTTCAAGTTATAGATCTAATACTCTAAAAGTCGCTTTTCGACGCTTTTAAATTTTTTTTTTATTTTTAAGTATAAAATAATCTGATTCCGGAAAATTCCAAAAGTTGGAACGCTACAGAGTATATCGAATTCAGGGCGAGAACGCGATCAAATGGAATCCTAGCTTCCTAGAACCACACAACAATTACAAAAATACAATTACCACAAAGTATTCCAAGATCATTTAGAAATATTTGAACACATAAATGGAGGAAAAAATTCAAACAATTCAAACAGGAATTGAAATCAAATAAGCCACTCTCTGAAGCAAAACGCATCTATAATCGAACACAAAACTCAAATAAAAAAATAACAATAAGGACGAAAGTCACGAAATGAATGGAACAAAGCAGAAATGATAAGGTAGAGGAGTACCTGACGGTGAAGAGCACGAGCAGCTTAGAGAGCGAAGGATAGTCATGGTAAGCTCTAGAAAATCTCTCATAGAAAGTGAAGCTCCGCATTCTGCTACTTTTCTTCGCTTCAAGCTTTTCGCTGCTAAGATCTGTTATCTGTAGCCAAACAGCCTGGAAGAAAATGGCAGAGAAAGAGGAAGGAAAGGTCGTTTTAGAGAGAGAAAGAAGCTGTTGTTTGTTATTTTATATGAGAGAGAGAGAGAGAGAGAGAGGCGAGGCGAGGCGTGGCGTTGCGTCTTAAATGTAAGAGTTTTGGTCAAGAGAAAAAAAGAAAAAGAAATCCGGGGAGGTGGGAGAGATTGCGGTCACGATGGTTCCATGTTTCCCTTTCTTGACTTGGCGGGGAAGCTAATGGCGGCACGTGTGTTGAGGAGGGGTTGTAGCAGTTTGACACGTTGGCGTTGGGTGGCCCACCTCTTCTTCTAGGACCTGATATCCCTTGCATTTACAAATCTCTGTTTGATAATTGCAACTTCTTTTTCTTTTTATTTTCTCTATAAGTAATTGGCTCCTTTTCCTAACACGTTTTGTGTCTTTTGATTTTTTTCCTCCTAACAAAATATTAATAAACAGTTAACAAAACACCCTTAAAAATATAAAAATAAATTTCATCCTTTTACGGTTGTTAGTTAATTTTGACTATCATTATATCTCCACAGGGTATAAAACAAAGTAATATCTCTTTTTGGCATAGTGAAAGTAAATAAATAAATAATCTTTAAGAGGTAATTCAATATATTGGGATTATATTTAATGAAGTGAAGGTCATTAATTTGAATTATCTTCACATTTTTGTGCGAACAGGTCAAAAATAATAATAATAAATAATATTTAAATAAAATAATAAAAGTGAATCATTCAAATAAAGACTTGAATGTATGTGTTTTTTTTTAAAAAAAAAAAAAAAAAAAGGTAGTTAAAGTAGTAAAATTTTGATTTTTTTTTTTAACTAAAATTTACTTAACCTAATGCAAATGCTTTAATATATTAGGCAATAGATGGAATGTGTCATGTGTAGTTGTACTTTCTTAATTTCATTTAGACTTATTGTTCAGCAATTTATGTGAGTTTCACTGTGCATGGGAATATTTAAAGAACTTGACATGAACTCAAAGCTTTGATTAATTGAGCCTCGACTCCCCACATTAAATTAAAGCATAATTAAACCACTTGCCAATTAAGTTGAATGCAAAATTTGGGCAAAAAAAAAATAATGCTCCATTCTCTCTCCTTGAACGAAAAAACCAGTTACCAGTGCTAGACCCCTCCTCCTCTTTTTTTTTTTTTTCTTTTTTTGTTGGGTTTCTCTATTCAGGAGAGAACTCTTATCTTTCTAGAGCTTTCTCTAGATTTATCCCGACCCTCACTAAACAACAGCTACTTCTTCCACCCCTTTCTGGCCGCTTCTCCCCCGTCGTGGATCGTCTCCTGCAACGTTTCACTGGCCAGATCTATGGAGTCTTGAACATTGACATTTTCAAAGCCTGATCTCCACCTCCCCATCAGCCCCTAGCGAAAACGTGCTCCTGCACCAGCACCCCCGGCAATCCTGCTGCCTGGCGCTGCGTTCTGTGCCCCATTCCGACATCGACACGCCGGCGAGTGGACCACACGCTTCTGTGTGTGGATCTTACTTGCCGGCGCGTGGGCCACCAACAACCTCCTTTAGAGCAGCCTTTTTTTTTTTTAGTTTATGCTATTATTTTATGTAACTTTTGTTGTTGTGTTACTTATTGGTTAACCCGAACCGGATGTGACTTTTTAGAGTTGATCTTTTTTTCTTTTCTTTTTGGTTTCTTTTTGGAAACCTTTTTTTCATAGTGACTTTTCATTTAAATCCCCATAGCTTTTTAGGAAGTCTGTTTAGATGTTTGATAGGGGTATTCGTACTCCCAATAGTAGTATCCATCACTAGTATGTGCCGCGGCAAGGGTTTTTTCGATTGCATTCGCATCTTTTTTTCCTTTATGATCTCATTCTTGTTATTTAAGATCTGTCCGGTTGGGGTTTTAGTAAGCTTGCCTTTCTTTCTTTTTTTGTCCTCTTTAACCTCTTTTGTTTGAATGAATGTTGGTTTGTTACAAAAAATAAAAATAAAAAATAAAAAAAATCGGCCATGTTTATTATTATTATTAAAATAAAACCATTAACCAACAACCCAAAACAATAAATACTCAAAATAAAATAAAAAATAAAACTAACTCCAAAATGCATTAAAAAAAATATTTTCAAAGATTAGTTTTTCTTTTTTGTATTTTCTTTCTTATGGTTATAGACAGAAATAAAGGGAAAACTAAATGAGAAAAATACTCATAATTATTTGGAAAATATTCTGCTTTTCTTTTCTCTTCCACATGATTTTTATTTTTTTCACCAAGCAGATTGAACTCGTTTTAGGTCAAACAAACAGAACCGAGAAAGTTGAAAAAAAGAAAGAACCAAAAGGACAAAAGCAGGTAGAAGGCTTTAATTGAACGGAAGTTTGTTGTTGCCTTAACATCACATCACATGGTATGACCAAAAGGCAATAGCCAAGCTGGACATATATGGAGGCAGCCATAATATTGGAGAAGAAAAATGCTAGCTTCATTCTCAAGACCACACCTTTTTAACGTGTTGGTAAAAATTATTATTAAATTTAAAATTTAATTATTGTTAGGTTAAAGCATATGCACTTAAAAGTACAGGAATTTTGTGGCCATGAATTCAAAAATAATGCTAGTGTGTTGGTTGTAGATTATGGACAGGTTTGAAGTCAATTATGTAAAGTGCTTAAAGGTATTACAATTTTTCTATGATTTTCTTAATAAAGAAAGTAAACTAACTTGACAATATATCAATAGTAAAATAGTTAAACAATAAAATTCGTAAATAAATTTAATTATTTAATGACGTAGACCAATGCCAAATCCCTCCTCAATTATGTCTGCTGCGTGTCTCTTTTCACTTCTTACTTTTCTCCACCAATTAATACACTTATAGTTATCTAAACAACTACAAGAAGAACTTTAAAAAGAGAGAAGATTTAGATCTAGATTTTTCTTTTTCTTCTTTCACGATAGCAGTGTTTGATGTCTTCTCTGTAGGCTCTATTAGTCTTTGTTTTTGGCGGGTTACTTTAGATCTAGTTTATAGATCTAGATCTAGATCTAGTCTCAACCTTAGATCTGATCGTCTTCTTCAACCAAGGCATGTCTTCCGAAGGGATGTATACGATGTCGTGTTCCTCCGTTGCTGCTTGTGGGGTTTTTATTTTTGTTTTTTGTTCTTTATTTTGTAGCCCTAGGGTTTTTTAACGTGTTTGTATTGTGGTTCTGGCCGTTGGGCTGAGAACGTGAATAATGCTTCTGACTTTTGGGTCGAGAGGGGAATGGTTTGGGTGTGGGTATTGCTCATGCATGGAAAATGGCTTCCTGTGCCACCGAAAGGAGTCTGCGTTAACAAATCTCTTCTATAAATTGAAGATCGGGCTAGGATAGCAGATATTTGACGTTATAGATTGATTTTTCATTGTAAGATCTATATGTTTCGACTTTTATGACGTGTAATCTTTTAACTTTAGCTATAATATTGCAGAACTGTATGTTTTGTGATTATAACAGCTTTTATGCACTTGACCACTGTTAATGAAATCATATTGATTTTTCCTAAAAAAAAAAAAAAAAAATCTCCTCAATTATTATCACCAAATGAGAAAAGAAAAGTATCAAGGTCGTGCAACAAATAGTTGGAATAGGTAAAGAATAGAAACATGGCATGTAACATGTCTTTTCCAATCAATTTCCACATAAAATCTCTTTCTTTGAATAATGAAATTTAAATTACGTGGTTGGTATGAAACATGAAGAAAAAAAAAGAAAAGAAAAAAGGCAACTTTAGTGCAGCGGCCCAAATAAAAGCATTTTCTCTTTAATTATTCCAAGAATTGCATGCCCTTGTCGTGTCAGTTGGCGTGGAGCGTTAAAGAGAGAGCTAGCAGGAGGACGTTTAATCTAGAATAAAAAATACTTTTAAAACATTTAAAACTAATTTTACTTTTATATCACATTAAAATATTTTTTAATTAAAATAAAACGAAATAATCGAAGCCACCACCACTTTAATAGATATGACCGCCCTACGCCCAAGACTTGAACGATATGTTCCTATGTTCCTATGTCCTTTTATTAGTACAGCAGTGGGGCTGCCATATCTTTTCTTTTTTCCTCTCCTTTGAGCGTGGTGTTTGCTGCTTTTGTTTGTGTTGTAGTTTTCTTTTTCTTTTTTGTAAATTATATATATATTGTAAGTTATATTTTATTTTTTATGCTTTGTTCAAATGGAAGTTTACGATTTTTTTTTTTTTTTAAAAAAAAATGATGGATTTGAGGATAATGAAAAAATGAGTAGCAAAAAAGTAATGGGACTGCAAGAATGCAGCCATAGCATTCTTGAACTATTCTATATAGGCCCAATAAAAATGAATGTGGAAATGGACCCTTGGCCTATGCTCTCTCTCTCTCTCTCTCTCTCTCTCTATATATATATATATGAAAGCCTTTCGAAGATTCTTATAAAGTATCGCGATAACTCTATTTTAAAGTCCAAAATACCATTTTAATCCCCATATTATATTTTCAGATGATGAGAGTTGAGTTTTGAAAGTTTAAGCAAAAAAATAAAATATATAGAATAAACACATGGGTAAAAGATGGTTTTTGTTCCCAAAAAGTAGCTCAATCGGCTATGGATTACGTATCATGAAATAGAGGTCAGTAGTTTGAATCTCCCTCCTCCTTCCTTGTGTGGACATGTTAAAAAAAAAAAAAAAAGCTTTCATTAATACCCATTAGGAAAAAATACACTTTACCCCTTGAACTATTCACCCATTTGTACTTTTAACCACCCATTTGCATTTTTAACCACCATGTTTAAAAAGTGACACTTTACTCCCATAGTATCTAATATTGACACTTGACTAGGGCTGACAATTTGACACGACCCGCGAACCCGACACGAACACGACACAGAGTTATCAGGTATTGGGTTTGGGTTTATCGGGTTTGGGTTTACCAGATTAAGACACGATTAAATTTGTGTCTGGCAAGTCGACCCGACAGACATGTTTAATAAATGGGTATGGCAGGTAAGCCGGGTCTTGGGTGACCCGCCGACCCGGCTTACTCGCCAGACCCATTTAAATTTAATAATTAAAAAAAAAAAAAAAAAAAACCTATGTCTAAGTTCTAACGAAATTAACTGCGCATCGCGAACTCACTCACAATCACCTGACAATACTATGGTCCCCCCCCCCCCCCCCCCTCCCCCAGCCGTTGACTCTCTCTCCCTCTCCTCTCCTCTGAAGCTCTATCTCCCTCTCTCAATTTTGTGATTGAAATGTTCGCCGGCACTCTAAATTAAGCATTTTGAATTTTAATGAGAGTCTTTTTTGAAATTTTATTCGCTATTTTTAGTTACTTTTTCTATGTGGGTCTATATATTAAAACATTCTTTTTTAAAACATTAACTATATATTAAAACTTTTTGTTGAAGAATGCACTTACTTGAACGGTTAAGATAAATTTGACTTAGTCCTTTGGCCTAAGAGATCTCTTTATTATTATTATTATTATTATTATTATTATTATTTTTTTTTTTTTTTCAATTTTGATTAAGGGTTTTTTTAAATGGATAGGGTTGTGTAACCTGTACGAGTCGTGTTGGGTCGTGTCGAATCGTGTCTACCCGATATGACCCGGTTATTCTAAACGGGTTAAGCGGGTTGTGTCGGGTTACCCGAATATTTTCCGTGTTATAATCATGTCAAACCCACTAACCCGTTTAGCTAAACGGTCGTATTTGTGTCTAGGGTAATCGAGTAGCAGGTCTTAACGGGTCCTAATCGAGCCTATTTTGTTACCTGTTTTGCCAGCCCTATACTTGACCCTCACGGAGTACATTTTACCCTTTTGAAGTATTTTGAATTGATATTTTACTCCCCTGGGTTGATACTTTACCCCTCCAAAACTTAATTACTTCGAGGGATAAAATGTCATCTCAAAATATTTCAGGAAGCAAAGTATATTTCATGGGGTCAAGTGTTAATATCAGATACTTTAGATGGGTAAAATGACATTTTTTAAATATTGGAGTTAAAAGTGCAAATGAATTGATAGTTCAAGGAGGTAAAATGTATTTTCCTTTACCCATTAGAATTGAGACACGTCTCCCTTACGTTTTGTCATAGAACACATGCCTCAATTCTAAGAGCATTTCCATTCTCTAAACTTCTCATACTATGCGTATTTAGTTAATATAAAGGTAAAAATTACGTCAAGCATATCTTCTTAGCTTATGTGAAATACATTTTTTGCTACAATGATCAGTAACTTATGGGCAATCACTCTAGCAAATTGCTCCTTTATATATATATATATATTCATTATTGGCAACACTTTTTGGTTATTTTATTGTTTATCTTCTCAACAACACATTTCATTATTTCAATACGAGCGTTGAAAATATATGGTGGGAAAAAAAAATGTGACTATTAGAAAAGATGAATGTTTGAAAATTTGAGTGTTGGAAATAATATAATTTTTTTTTTAAAAAAAAAAATAATAATAATCAAGAATTTGTTAAAGTATGTATTGAAAAATGAATTAAAAAAAAAAAAACACTTTTTAAGTAGATATTTTATCTAACCTTGCTTAAAGCATTCACATTAACCTTACTAAAATAAAATAGCTTTTTTGCTGTCGCAGTCTGTTGAAAGAACATTGCAAAAATCCATTTTTGTTTGTGGAAATATGAGCCAAGTTGGTGCATTGTCATAGAAAAGTAAAGTCTTTAACAAATTGGTTCAATCAAATGAGAGAAAATAGCAAATGGTTGACTCAGATGTACCACACATTCTGCAGATATTTCCATGCATTTAACATATTCTGCAGATATTTCAACCGCACCACTATTTGGTCTCAAGCCCTTCATGAGGATTGCCACGATGCCACCTTTGTTGGCCAAAAAGTCTGAGTTAAGCAAATATGGGATGGGATACCGTGACGATCACGTGAACTTCTTTGCTTTCGCCATGATTGATCTCACCGCTAAGTCGACGTAAAACTGTTTAAAGACGAGCATTTAGTGAAGAAGCTCCGTCTAATCACACTTTCCCCCTTTGACCACTGTTTTGTTCTCTTCGAAAATTGGAGGGATGGTGCGCCAAACGATGTTGCCAGGTCTCCCAGCTCAAATCGATGCACAGAGTCAGCCAACTTGAGACGTGGAAAATTGATTCGGTAATTTCAGAAATGCCATTGCTTTCATCTCTCCGTTCTTTTTGGTCAGCTTAACATGCACCGTAGATTACAAAAGGCGACCGGTTAATTGGAAGCTTGAATTTGAAAAAGGATAAAAAAAAAAGACCTAAGCGCGTAGATCTAAATTGATCACCACTTCTACACTAGATTTTCTCTTGCTTTTGTGTGTCAAATCTCTTTCACTCACAATGTTCATGACCTTCTTTGCCTATGGTGACAATGCCCATTCATCGAGTGCACTTTTGAACCAAATGCAATCCCTCGCCTTTTCAAACCTACCACTTGAAAAAATGAGAGAAAAAAAAGATATTCAAGCTAAATTAGTCATTCCGACCCATCCATTTAAATCTTTGAATATAGTCTTAATTATTGATAGGATCCTCTTCGGTCCAAATCTCAAGTCTAGACACTAGTCATTGATATTATAAGGACAAAATTACAAATTTATCACCGACTAAATTCTTTTCAATTCATTTGGATCGAAGAGAATCCAATTTCCTTAATTATACTTTTACATGGGTTATTACACAACGGTAAACCAAATGTATTTTTTTAAAAAAATGTTATCATACCTTAAGTCATCGCTATTTCATTGTCCTCAAGTTGTAGACTATGTTTCATGAAGTGAAGTTCACTAGTTCAATTCTTCTTCTCCCATTTCTTTCTCCTTTTGCGAACATGTCAAAAAAACGTTAATGACTAATGCTAAATATTACATATTCATCTCATTCTTATTCTATTATGTCGGCATTACATTGTCATTTTACCATTAAACATTTTTTAAATTGACAATGCTATATCATCGTAGTAAAATCATAATATATATATATATATATATATATATAACAATAGATAATCTAAGGATAAATTGACAATATCACCACAATGATGTGGTATATAGTATTATTAAAAAAATAAATCCAAAACCCAAAAAACCTAAAAAGCCCATAATCTCAAATTAGTTAGCTTATTAAACCAAGATTAACCGAACCTAACCTCAAGCCTGCCGCGTGTCTATACACAAATGGAATAGTCCCATCAATCCTATCCAAAACAAAAATGAGGTTAGATTAGTCATTCCAACCAATCCATTTAAATCTTTGGATTTAGTGCTTAATTATACTTTCACATTGTCTATTACACAACGGTAAACCAGATGTCAAAAAGAAAAAATCCAAAACCGAAAAGCCCATAATCCCACAATCTCTAATTAATTACTTTATTAATTAATCCACATTAACTGAACCTAACCTTGCCGGCAAATATTAATTTCTGGCCGGGTAATTCACCGTTTCTCGTCGGAGTAATATCAATCTCGATCAAATTCTCCTCCTCTACATGGAAATCCAGACCTCTCTTGTCGTTCCCATCCAAGGCAATCTCTATCAAACCCTCTCTGTCCTCCTCGTTCCACTTGAAGCTAGTGCCCTCCGGCGAGTACCACTCTCCGACAGCTGGAAACTCGCCAAGGTCGCTGCCCGACGAGTCTTCCGAGTCCGATTCCGGGTAGTACAATGACAACGAGGGGTACCTATCAATACCCACATTCCGGGTCGCTTCCCTCTCATTCGGGTCCGGACCGGTTTCGTTCGAATTCGGATCCTCTGTTTCTTCGCCTTCGTACTCTTCGTATATGACCTCCAATGGTGCCCTCACGTCCCATTCCACGAACGAGTCCTCGAAGCACGGCATCGGGTCGAAACCCACTTCGGTTTCGAAATGGGACGTGACCCACTTGTGATCTTCGAGAAAGTCGGGTTTTCCGGGCACACGGGAATCGCTTTCCTCGCTTTCTTTGTTTCCATCGAGAAAGTCGGGTTTTCCGTGCTCACGGGAATCGCTTTCCTCGCTTTCTTTGTTTCCATCGAACTCGTTTTCGAATCTCTGAATCGCACCGAGTCGGAGTAGAGTGAATAACAGAAACCCAGCTCCGTTAAGTACCGGCGAGAAAACAATTTTCAGGAAAAGGTGTGGGAAATAGAGGAGAATCAGAGCGTAAAAACTGACAACGGTTGAGAAAAGAGGGTTCGAGAAGATTGACGATAGTTCATGGGTAAAAGATTTCATGGTTACAGCAGAAAAAACCGAATTCAATTCCCATAGAACTTTCTCAGAAAACCATGTTTTCAAAAGAAATTTATGAGTGAGAAATGAAACCAATTAGAATAAAAATGGGATGGGACATAAAGAGGCAAGAGAGAGAGAGAGAGAGGTTCGGAGGGTCAGTGTTAAAAGATGACGGGGTTGTTTAAGAGGCTTTTGGAGTGCGTTGGAGAGAGGCATGGAATATCAAGGGAGACGGAGGAGCAGTGGATGGTGCAATTACCGAGATGACCTTTGTCCCACAAAATCTACAAATCGTTCTTAAAAGATGTATGCATATTCATTCATGAATTTGATCACTGGTTTTAGGGTCAGGACCAGCCCGAAAGCTCGTCCTGATTCATGGATTTTGATTGGGGATCCAAGTGATCATCACAACCCTTTATTTATTTATTTTTTTTTTAATTTTTTTTAATTTTTTTATGGAACAAATTATAATTCCTAATCTTATTTGTGTCTTTTAATTGTCATTTTTTTTTTGGTGTGTAGATATTTAGTTAGCTTTTTAGTTGGATTGGATGGTTCTTAAATACAAGAAACATAGTACAAATTTACAGCAAAAAGAAGGAAAAAAAAGAAACATAGTACAAGGGTTCAATTAAATTGTTCATTCAAAGTTTCCAACTTTCTCTTTTGGAACCGTCTTTACTGAAAACTAGTAGAGTTGAGTACTAATCTCCTTAGATTTAGAGTATTTATCCCCTATTGCAACGCCGTAGAAAGTTAATTTCACATTGATTTCTTATGAGTTTAAACTTTATAAATAATTTTCGGAAGCATTGTTTATAATTTTGATTAATTATTTTAGGAGTAATGGTATAAATGTAGCTGACATTTTTATCTTGCTCATAAAAAATGGTATCAAAGCAACATAATAACACTATGACACGGAAAAATTACATAAGATGTAGGCCCTGACTAGGACATCAAAAATTTGAATTTTAGAATTATGACACTTTAAAAAGTTAGACCAGGATGATTTTAAGGAACTTCAACTACAACTTTGACTAATCCTCTGAAGTAGTGACATGGACGTAATCAACATTTTTTTGAGCCGTGGCAAGTTCAATAATTAACCAACTGATTAAGGGGATTGTATAGCAAATCAATTCGGCTTCGATTAGGGTTTCATGCCTTTAGGGTCGAAAGTGGAAGGTGGGAGAGACCTATTGGCAATTACAAAGAGAGGCAAAGACAGGCCAAGTGGCGATTAGGGCTTTGAGAGAGGGTCTCTAAAAGAACTCATGAAATGAAGAATTGCAAATTGGAACCCTAATAAACGTGTAAGAGCATTCTTATTGAGCTCTTTAAATTTGACTTTTCTTTAAAAACTTGAAAAAAAAACTCACAAAAAGAGTCATTTAACAAGCTCTCTACTCTATTTTAAATTTAACTTTGATCAATAAGACTCTCCAAATATCAAGTGCCAAAAAGTGAAAGTTATTTAATCTTATATATTCGTTTTCCTTCTCTCTCTCATCTACCAAGAACAAAAAAAAAAATTTAAAAAATAAGAAAATAATAATATTTAACTAAAGTAGAGGAAGATATAGTGAGTTTGATATTTGGTTCATTTTAAAAGAGGCTCTTCAAATTTAATTTTTATTTGAAGAGCTCAATATAAATGTTTTAAGTGGTTAAAAGAAAGAATATATATATATATATATATATATATATATATATATATTAATGGTCGATCATGTTGGGTTACCAACATCCGATATCTGACTTGAGATGGTGAATATATTCATCTGACAAACCGAAAAAGTTTCAAAAAATTCGGCAGAACCATTGACATACCGGCGGATTTGTATGGGTTGGTTGATTTTCACCGACTCAAAGAGTAGCCCTAAAAACTAGCATTTGTGGTTGGAGTCAGACTATAAAGTGTGAGTATAATATTTGTTTGATAAAATTTCGAAAAAGTGGATTCCAATTTGAAAAAAGTTAGATTTAATGGCTCATGGTATAGTCGTCGCCTATTGTCATGTAGGATTGTGACTTAAAACCTAATTGACCTCTCTCTTCTTTGATAATCCACATTGCATTTATATGCTTCCGATGGTTTTATTTTTCAACTGACCATGTAAATTTCTCCACAAGTCCTCTAACTTAATAACAAGTTACACTTAATTATATCGTTGATAAAAATGTCACGAATATCTCAATCAAAGGTGATGTACTCTAGTGCTACAATGAATACGACATGATTACTGATCAGATTAGATAGGGAAAACGTTAGCTATATTTGCTTTATTACTTTAATATTTGCTCAATCGATCTCACATAGTAAGAAAATAACGTGCGATTTAGCACCGACGGGCACCTTTATAATCTACCCACCCAATACAAGCAATTCACCCTAAACCTGCCTAATGCAAGACCAACTTTTTAGATTGTTATAACCAAATTATTCACTTTTCCATTGGAAGAGAATGTACAATAATTCAATATATCGTAAGCTTTAAAAAACAGTGATGCCCTTTTCTTTATATGTACTCAAAGGCCCTTATGAAACTAAGAAGGTTTCTCTGTTCCTGTCAAAGCACATGATATGTGCCATGCAGATGTGGTAGTGCAGTAACTTAGGTTGAAGGTCTAAAGAATAATGTTAGAGAGGATGCTATATATATATATATATATATTAGTTCCGTGGGCATAATCGGTCTTGTCAACTTTGATAGAATTGTATATAGATCCCTTTTCTCTCATTCACTTTAATTAGCAAAAAGGTCCTTTGGGCCATCTTTCTTTTCATTACTCACAAGTATCAATCTGCCTTTTCAGTGGAAATGTAACGTGGGGACTTGGTTGAATTTGAAGGCTTTCTGAAAATCTTTCGTGGATCCCCTCATGTTTTCACTAGACTAATTAAACGAAATTGAAGTAATCATTTACTTTGAACCAAAAGTTTTCTGATTATGGGCAGTAACACACTTCTCAATCTTACAAACTTTACCGACAAATTATAACTAATATGTAGATACAAAGCTTCGGATAGTCGGACCGGCAATACGTCACCTGCAAAACAAAGAAAAAGCTAAGAAAACTTTCGATGCTTAAATTAGCAAAGTCCTTTTTGAAGAGAAAACTAAACATAAAGCTTAAGAGAAAGAGTCTTGATCGTTTCGTATCTGGAAGTGTGTACACCCAAAACAAAGAAAAAGTTAAGGAAATCTCCGATGCTTAAATTAGCAAAGTCCTTTTTGAAGAGAAAACTAAACATAAAGCTTAAGAGAAAGAGTCTTGATCGTTTCGTAATGTGGGAGACTCCTTGCCCAATATGATAGCATTGATACCAATGAAGTTTGATTTTTCTGAGCATCTCCAGATGAATAAGCAAATCCTTTAAAATAGTCAAATTTGACTATTATTAGCATTTTTTTCCTCTTCAGCAGAATAGTCATTTTGTAGTTTTTCCTTCTAGTATAAATAGTAAATAGGCTGATTAGCCTATTCACTATTCACACTATAAACTTTATTTATTATTATTTTTCTCTCAATTTCTTTCTTTTAGTCCCTCTCTTCTCTTTCTTTCACACTCTATCTCACACAAAATAATATTTTAAAAAAAAATAAAGAGTAAAATAAATAATATGCGAGAGTGTGTATGAAAAAATGAGTAGCTAAATTAAAAATTTATACTTTTTCAATAGTTATAAAGCGTCTTATTTTGGCCATTGGGAGCTATTCCTGCAGTTGTTCAGCACATGACTAGTGCATGCTAATGTTTATACATGGACCACATCTATATCTATGTTGGTTGGCCAACTTAGGTGGTACAGTCACTTTGATGTTGAAATCACTTCGATTATTCATCAAGACCAGAATTTGTGAAGCAATGCTGGTCCATGTGGGCTTTGGCGGCCAAATTCACGTGTCATCTCCCGAGCACTTAAAGTATTAATTATAAGCCTTTGAGCTTTATTTATTTATTTATTTTTTTACAAATTAGTTTTCTATAGTAAATTTTTCCTAAGATTTATATCATTTGGTATTAGAACTATCGCTACGTCGACGATTGGATCATATGAAACTTGTCGAGTACAAAATCAAATGCTTTGTGATCGAGTCTTGAAGGGAACAACTTATAAGTTCGATTAAAATATCTTGGTACAAGGTTGGGTTAATTTCCCAATTGTGGTCGATGGTCCAAAGATGTACTGATGTGTGATATGAATCGAAAGGAGCCTAACATGAGTGGCTGGATGTTTGATATGACGTTTTATTTGCCCACCATTCACTTGCTCCGGAAAGTTATGGTGTCCCCGGGAAGGCATTTTGAAAAGGTAATTAATAAAGAGTTGAGCTAAAAGAAAAATGCATAGTACAAGCTTTTTTTGGTTCTGTAACTTCCGGGTTGGTTTGGTATTGAGAGCAGCACATCTCTCTCTCTCTCTCTCTCTCTCTCTCTCTCAACCATAATAATTTGCAACTTTGGGTGGTCTACCACTAAATCCTAGCTTCACTTTCAAGTAAATTATACAGAGATATGATTGGATATTAAAGAACAATGAATTCAACCATAGGGACCTCCATAAGCTTTTAAACATGTATGGGCTAAAGCAGAACATTTTATCCTGATGAAATGAATCCTTTTATTTATCTGGCTCCCAAAAAAAGAGAAAAAGATAGCGTACACACTAAAGAAGTGTAATGCTTTTTCTCTACCATCTTCTCATTCCCTTCCTTACTTCGTTTCCCAATCCTTCAGATAACGAACAGACACACATGTATATATATATATATATATATATATATATATATATAGGTGCTTCTTGAGGGGAAGCCATTCTTTAGGGACAGCATTTGAGACTCATTGTTAGTTGTGGCAGACAAAGAATCTAGGCAAGCAATTGACGAGTGTTCAAAGCCAAAAAACTTTTCGCAAGGCCAATCACATGGGTTTGGGCCCCTTAGATGTCACATATACATGGGTTAGGTCCTTCCCTTACAAACTCTATCTAACATTTCCAAAAAATTTATGCCAACAAGGCCTACGGCGGAAGTAATTAGATTGGTTTACACAGGAAGAAGAGATTGGACACTAAACTTTCTAGCAAATCTATCGTTCATAGACGTGTTGTTTTATACCCTACCATTCCAGATAACTTCGTCTGAGCCAATCTATTAGTCATAGACGTTTTATACCCTACCAAAAAGAAAAAAGTTTTTTGCTTGGACAGAAAACTTTTCCCCAGGATATTTTCCCCAGCGTGAGGCCAGGGCAGCTTTACTTGTCATTTAATAAAAAGCTATGAGACCCTCCATATCATAAGCTCTCGCCAGCTCTTGAATCAGAATGGGAACATGAAACCCAATAGTAACCATCACTCCCAGGATTTAAAAATTGTTCCTCGTTTAGAATTTATAAATGCTATATATCCAAAAGAAAAGAAAGGAGAAAAGAACAGAAAAAGGGTCCTAGCATTATCATGTACAACGTTTTCAAAAAGGCAAGCCTTCAGTAGCAATCGTATCATTTACATAGCCCTTGCTAAGATTCAAGGAAGAGCCAGCAAATCTGTAGAGAAGTTAGTAGTGTCGTGGACCTCCATTATACTGCATATCAGTGGGAAAATTTCCATATGGAGGTCTTGCAATCGGAGTTGCATAAGGTGAACCTGAAAGGCAGAACAATAATGTAGCTGAAAGTCTAATAGTGATTACTAGCAAATTGCCTCCAACACAACAATATAATTAATTGAAGTACCTACCAAATGAGAATGCCAGAGGCGTGCGTGAATTTGTAGGGGGTATTTGGGGCAGATCAGCGCCAGGAGCTCTCATGTCCTTAAAATGTCCACCATAAGCGGTGAAAAAGGATGGCATTGTACTTGCACTTGCAACTGGAGAGGGTTCAACCATGCTGCTACTGTAGGGGCCGGCACTCACTCCAAAAACCGGGTAAAGGGCACCACCAGTACTAGAAATGCCGCCATAACTCTGAGAGTAAACAGTATCATCTATAGGATGTGAATTCACATAGCTTGAATAAGTTTTGGGAGGAGCAGCTACCCTAGATACAGCAGGATATTGATTGCCTTGATATGATACAGCAGGATATTGATTGCCTAGATATGATACAGCTACTGATCCTGTCCTTCCAGGTAGTGTAGCCCTCTCATATGCTGAATTCACCTATTAATTTAAGCATATTTGTTAAGTTCCTTACCCAAGATAGGTTAATATAAACAACTTGGATATAGCGAAACAATTAGAACAGGAACCTCCAGCCCACTGATAGATCTTTTTTATGGATCACTGTTCCAAACTCACAGAGGATGAAGGAAACACTTCAACTTACTTGGTTGGGCCCTTGGTAATTACATGGATTGCGAGGTGAATAAGAGCTTTGCCAATGTCCTCCAGTGACTGAAGTGTGAAACATCATCAGTATTATATCCAAGAATAATATCAAAAAAGGATCAGTTCTTAATTTCAAACTTAGATAAGGTGAGACAAAAACCTGCTAAAGCTCCCTGATTTTGTGATGAAAACCCAGTAAATGACGGGATAAAACTTTTCTCAGAACAAGATGAAGAGTTATTTGAGTTCAAATTGGATGCAGATGCTAGAGCATGCTTCATCTCATCCAAATGTCTCTGAGACTCTGCTCGATCGAGTTCTACAAAGATAACCTTAAGGATTCCAAAGCATTAGCAATTTTACAATGAACAGCAACATATGGATCCAAGTTGGTAGATAATTACCTGATCAAAATACTCATCTGAGCCAGGCATATCCTTGCTCTTGGGCAAAACATAATTAACTGCCAAACACATCATGCAGAAGAAAATAAATTAACAAATCATGAGGAGGGAAAGAAACAACAACTGGTGGAAACAAAGTGTAGCAATATAACTATTTAAAGATGAAAGCAATATAATGTCGTAAGATACCTAACATTTCATTTAGTGCATCAGCTGGTACCTCCTTTCCTATTTCATCGAATCTCTTTTCAGTACGAGCCTTTAGCTCAACTGGCCTCGGAAATACCACTACAGCAATCTAAAAAAAAAAAAAAGTAACAAAGTCATTCATGAAGGTGAAATGAGCATAAAGAGTCTTCCAGTTAAAAAAATTTAAACAAAATAATTTGTCAAGGATTGGTAGTTACCTTCTGAAAGTATGCAAATGGTTTCAGTTTACGTTTACGTGCATTCTTGTAAACATTTGTCTGATCAATTATGTAGTTGCGAGGTGTATTGGCCGCCCGTGATAAAAGAGTATTAAAAATCCCAGTTGCTTTATCCATTAGACAATCAAATCGTTGACCATAATTTTTCTTACGCAGTAACCCTGGCACCTGTACAAAGATTTACCTTTATTAAGCAATAAGTTAAGATACTATTGAGCAGCAAAATTAACAGCACTATTAGTGTATAAAAATAAATAAATTTAAATTTTTTTTTTTTTTAAAAAAAAGAACAAAACATAAACCTTCATTTGATCCAGAGCTAGGTTTGTCCCAAGCAAAACGTAACGATTCTCAGGATGCTCCTTCATCCATTTTTCTGCCCAAGTACTCTTGCCTGACGCAGGCAGTCCAACCATCATCATCAGTTCACAATCCCCTGGCTTAGAAATAGCAGGGCCCATTATTGCACTTCCATCTTCAACAGCAGAAGCCCAAGGCTTATAATCTTCTTCAGGAACAAGTCCCTCTTCAACACTAAATTGCAACTCGACCACAACATTTTTCAACAAAACATGGGGATAGAGGGCCGATTCCCATTGTAATTTTCTTGTTGGAGAATCCACCACTCCTAGACCACTGAGACCAGCATCAATTTTCTTTGCGGTACCCAGCCATTTACCATTCTTGGAGAAACCAATTGAAGCCAACGGTTTATCTTCAAGATTAACGGCACAGACAATTGTATCACCAAGCCCGAACTTTTCACCATAATCCAAAAATTTGCCTGCACTTGAAAATTTTCCAGTGCCCCCAAACCCGAAGCTGTGTTCAGTTTCCCCCAGGTTCCCCACATTGTCATCCCCTCTAGAAATGCCTACACGGCAAACATGCTGCTGGTCAGGGGCCGTGTCCACCATATCAACTGGCTGCATTGAAATGATTTTGCAACCAAAACAGTATTTCCCTCGTGTTATCCCAACATTGGCCCGAGCACCAGACCAGCAATAAGCAAACCCCTGCTCATGAAGTGCAGATCCTTGAAGACCATTGCCTTCAATATTGAAATCTGGAGAAAGGGTGGCAATCCACATGAGCATTCAGACAAAAATAACAAAAACTGACTTTGGAACTCTTTTACACGCAATTGAATAATTTAGCTATTTAGGTGAATCCGTTTTGGTGTGTCTGCAATCAAAGGCTAAAAAATGCATCCCTATCTTGTTCCTACTTTTGATGCTTCTTGATTTTCTTGTCACTTAAGGATAACAACTAGATTGAGTCAAAGTTTCACGACATTGCAAACTAATGCAACTTTACTGGAAAGAACAATACCCATATAAAAGTGGCCCTTCACATCCAAACGAAGAACAACAATGCACACCAGAAATTTATTCTTTTCTCTATGGCTCCTATTCTTTTCTCATTCTATAACATCTTGTTCCTTTTAGAACACAGTGAAAATATCTATGCCACACAATAATCAACATTCTCCGGATATAATTATCTACGCTCCTGGAGCAATCCTCATTGATTATAGTAACATACCTATCATTAACTTTCATATCTTTCTCATTAAGCACAATCTTCTTCTTTTTTCTTACCTAATTCGTTGAATTTAATGGTATCATACGTCATAAATCATTAACATGTACCAATGTACTAATCTTTTCAAGATTCCTAGAAACTCTTATACAAAAAGCATTTTAAAAATCCTTAATTTCTAGATTCATCTACCCTAAAACCCTATTTAGAAAGTATATAGGAAATTTTTTAGCGAATTTTGCCAAAGATATGGAAAATTGAGAGAATTACACCTATCAATCAAAGTTAAATTCCAATAGTAGAAAGAAGTGGCAAAAAACTTTAGGAGCAGCAAATACCTAAGTTGCAGTCGGCAGGGTTGAGTACCACGCGCTCTGCGGGCTTTGATTCCGAAGCCTCATTTACATCGTCAATCTTTGCCTTCTTCGTCTCCCGTTCGCCTTGTTCGGAATGTTCGCGTTTCGTCGATGCCATTTGAAAGGTATAACAGAATGAGTTGAGTCAGAGAGAGAAAGAGAGCCAAGCGCGAAGTAAAACGCCCCGTGCGAGGGATGTTGGGAAGTATTTATAGCGTCGAGGAAATAAAGGGACGCCGTTAGATCAATCTCTGTCGAACCGACTTAAGGAGGTAGCAGGACAACTGGACAAAGATGATTAGTGCATTTAATGGAGTATATAAGGTCATATTATTTAATTTTGTTAAAATATATATATGCTAACCAAATAAGTCAATAACCATGATATAATATACCTCGTTAAATGCATTACTTTAAATCACAATTAAAAATAAATATTATCAATTCTAAATAAAATGAAAATAATCCTTTTTTAGTCAAATGGACATTAATTACTTCATGATAAATATAAGATAAAATCTTATAAAAAAAATTACATTATTTAAAATTTTAAGTAATATGATGCAATAATGGTACGTTTGGCATTGTAATTTCATAAATAAAAAATTGTAATTTTAAATTAAATTGTAAAAAAATCAATTACTTAAGATTATGTTTTTTTAAAAAAAATGGGATTTGAAAATGTTGAAAATATGCGTTTTGAAGTAATGAAGTGTTTTTTTTTAAATGCTAAATTGCAATTTTAAATGTCAAAATATAATTTTACTAAATGCTTAGCTTAGCTATGTTTAAAAAAAATTAAAAATCATGTTTTCAAATCATATATTTTAATATTGTTATTTTTAAATTATACTTTTTGAAATCGTAAATTCACAAAAAAAAAAAAAAAAATTGTGATTTAAAGGAAGGAACAAGACCCATATTTTCATATTGTTATTTTTAAATCACACTTATAAAAAATTAGCATGTTAGAATTAAGGAGTCTAATTCATCTAAATAAATGAATTAATTATCATGCCTCAACATGATCAGAACAAAACACGTGAATCCAAATTGTTATCATGCCTCAACATATGTCACATATCCATGCTTGGAGAGACCACGAGACTGGTTGCCACACCAATGGTGGTACAGTGGTGACTAGTGAGTGGTAGTCGTGGAGTGAGATGGACAAAAGGGGTTGTGCAATGGGCCAATGGCTCTTGGTTTTTTTACTTTTAAAACAGATCGATAATGCAACATATTTTTAGACGACAATTACAAAGCAATGACTTGGATTTGAGAAATTGCATGGTATTACGGGACGAGTAATGTTAAAATGTGTTGGAATTGGTGGCTCATATTAATACCAGTGGAAGGTCAAGTAAATGGGAGCAGAGTGAATGTCGCAATAGTAACGTTCACGGAGCGGGAGTCTACTGGTCCATGGGTGTAATTAAGTTTGCGGGGGAATCATTAGGTTGTGAGGGTGCGGGGGCAATGCCCTTGCGGTACGGTACGGAGTATTTTTTGAATTTTCTTAATACGTCCGTACAAGTAAGCTTTAGGGTTTTTTTTTATATATGTATGATGTAACCCTGTATCATTAAGAATAAAAATACAGCCGCCTCTCTGTAGACTAGGCAAATTGCCGAACCACGTTAAATTTGTGCTTCGATTCTTTCTCTTAATCTCTCTCTTTTTTCGATTCTATATTGTTCATCAATTATTGTGCACCGTAACAACAAAAAGTCATTTTTATATTTTTCTTGTGTTTCTAAAAAATTGATGTAGATTTTAAAATTATCGGTAAATCAAAATTTAATAATTATCTATTAAAAATTTAATGATAATTTTAAAGTTACATCACTTTTGGAAGAACATAAGGATTAAGGAAGACTTCTAGGATTATTCCTATAACCCTATCCAAGATTCCAAATAAATGAGCTTGATTTATCAGTGTTATTTCAACAATTTACTTTTGTTAGTTATATGGGAAAATGCACTTTACCTCCTGAAGTTTGAACTCTTTTTCAATTTGAACCCCAATATTTAAAAATTTGCAATGTACTCTCATGAAGTTTTGAAAATTGTCAATTCGAACCTTCCGTTAGACTTTGCCGTCTGAGAAGACGGAGAGCTCACCATGTGAGATGCAGTGCCATTTTTGAACTTCTTCTTCCCTATTTGCCCCTAATATATATATATAAAATACAAAATTAATTAATAAATATTAACTAAAAAATGGGAATGGCCGTAGTCACCCCCAGCCACCCCCAAATGGCCATTCTGGCCATTCCCATGGCCATTTGGGGGTGGCACGGTCGGATGGGGGTGGCTCCAAAGAGCCAAAGGGGGTGGCCGAAACCACCCCCAAACCCGATGCCACCCCCAAACTAGCCATTTAGGGCTAGCCTGGCCGCCCCATGGCCAAAGAGGGTGGCCAACAACCCCCAATTTATATATATATATATATATATTAGGGGCAAACAGGAAAGAAGAAGTTCAAAAATGGCACGTGCATCTCACGAGGTGGGCTTTCCGTCTTCTTAGACGGCAAAGTCTAACGGAATGTTCGAATTGACAATTTTTGAAACTTCATGAGGGTATATTGCAAATTTTAAAACACTGGGGCTTAAATTGAAAAAAAAAAAAAAAAGAAAAAAAAAAAGGCTCAAACTTCAGAAGGGTAAAACACATTTTTCCTTAGTTATTCTAAGAGTACTAGCAGCAAATACCCTATGACCCATTATCTATCATATGTTTAGGGAAAATTAAAATTAAAAAAAAAAAGAAAGAAAACCCACATCAGAATCCCTATATTTAACCTACACCAAGGCTAGCTACAATGTTTCTCAAATCTTGATCCGAAAGAGATGTGAGTATCATGGTCGATGATGCAGGATCCAATATGTAATAGGAATGCATGCAAGCACAAAGATATAGAAGTGGCTGCCAGCTGCAAGAAAATATTGTGATTAGCATCAGCCGAACGGACAACATGACTCTTATAGTAATGACTTATAGTAATGATTTATTGATCTAATGAATACAAATAATCAGAACATTACAAGCAACATTTCAAGAATTATATATTATTTAGCAAAAAGATGAGAAGTTGAGAGGAGTAATGATATAAGGAGGATCTTATAGTCTCTCAAATGTGATGTGGTTTTTAAAATCACCATTAAATTTGAGATGATCATTATTGAATTTTGATTTATCAGTGATTTTAAAAGCCGCATCACAATTGGGAGGACTCTAGTCATTCTTATATCATTACCATTAGAACTTATAATTTAGAGATGAGAAATGTGAACAAGGAAGACAGACTCAGAGAATTAAGGTGGTTCAGCCTATGAGCTACGTCCACATATGAAAGCCTTTTCTTGTATATATCTTTTATTTTTAACTTTTTTATTATTTGATTGTATATAATGCTTTATTTATAGAGAAATAGTATGAATGTTCAGGGGTGGAACTAGAGATTTGTGTTTTGGGGGGGCAAAATTCTAAAAAAAAAATAATTTGGGGGGTCAAAAATTAAATTTTATAATTTTTTTAAATTTTTTTTTGGGATCACTTGAGGGGTCCAAGGTCTCCCAAGGCCTAACGTGAATGTTACATGTCTCTTTTACTTCTACATTAACAACCATAATTATAACTCTTGTCACTTGAGTTCTTATAACTCGTGTCTCTTGAACTCTTGTAACTCTTGTCTTAATATGCCCCGGCAAACCCAACAATAGATTACATACGTTGAAGTTTGATCTTGAACATCAAAGGGCTCAAAAATGGCTTCTATGGCCTAAATTGAAACATCAATTGCTATGACCGAATCTTGGACTTCGGCGATTCTAGCTGGCATCGGCTACTATGAGCAGAACATGGATATCATCGACTATTTGGTTGGCATCGGCTACAATTGCCAAAATTGGGCCACATATTGACCTTAAATAGGTCACATGGACTAAACATATCTCTCTTTGGGCATATATTTTTTCTTTTTTTTTTTCTTTTTGTCATTTTTTTTAAATGTTACAAAACATAAAATCAAAAGCTGCAACATCAAAATGGCTAAACTGGAAAAAATAATAAATAAACTATGCGACTACTGCATCTTGTGAAGCGGCTAGTCTATGGGATTCAGTTGGTGGCATATAGATCCATGATGGAGTGTTCGTTGAAGCTTCGGAGGATGACAAAGTGTTCTAGGTGGTCGAGGAAGGCGCGCCTACTTGAATAGACGACACGAAAACCGGTGGATTTACGATGAGTTGAGCTCTCTTTGTGCGGTGCACTAGGAGCTCTCTCCATGCTGCTCAGGGGTATCATGATGCTCCGGTAGATGAACAAAAGAGCACGTTGAAAGGGAAACCATCGTTCATGCTGCTCATGCCAAATGTTTTTTTTTTTTTTTTTTTTAAGATGTGGCATGTGGGGAGAGAGATTGTCAAAGAGTGTATATAGAGAGAGAACCATTCATGGGATCCAAAATTAGCCTTAGTCTATAACTCTGATACCATATTAAATCACCACTTTTTCCTATTGTTTTTTGAGCTCTTGTAACAATGGTGTCTTTAGCTCGGACTTGGATTCTCTCCATTTCATTTGAAATTGAGAGGAACAAGTTAGTTGTTTTTAGGGAGCAATTTTGTCATTTTTGCGCTCCCTGTTTCTCATTTGGACAAAAATGCTCTCTTAAAACAACTAAATGGATCCCCTCTAGATCCTTTTCCCTATAACTCTTCTAACTCTTGTCTTAATAATTATTGGATAGACACAGTTTATATGAAAATTAAATATTCCAAAAATAAATTAAGATGTTAACCGGACTATAGATGACTACGAAGTATCAATGCTTCTAGTTTTCATATCCATCAAGTGAGAGCTTGTGCAATAGGATTAGAAAACATAGCTCAATGATGTTACATAAAGGCAATGTTACATAGTTCAATGATCTTTTTCTATTATACTCAACTGGCTCTTCGACCAGATTCCAATTTGACAGATGAGAAAAAAGTCCCATCTCTTATTCTTCTTGTCAAGCGCCGAAAACAATGAAACAATATAATTGGAATCTCCTGTTATTAGACTACTCAAAACTCACATAAATTCTGACAGCTTAAAAGATCAGTTACATGACCCACCTCCTTGCATCAGTAAGGCATGCAGGTGAGCCCCACAAGCCCATTCTCTTGAGTTGTTTAAATTTCTATGAAATTCTGGCAGCTTAATAACAGAGAATCCTCATCCTCATAAATTAATAAACCAATAAATGACATTCATAGGAATTGTTTAACCGCAATGCTAAAAATTAAATTTTTATCCCACGATGCTGGCATAACAATTCCAACCAATCCTTAGATGGGTCTCATGTGAAATAAAAATATGGTTTTTAACATATTTCTATATTTAAATCAACATTAATGTCAATGAAAAGAGAATTGAGAAACCAAAAAGGCATTAAAATCACATACCTCAAGAAATACGCTAGTAGTAGTGAGAACACTAACATGAGAGAGACCATATACCATAGTTTCTACAACACAATCCTCTGTAAAACTTTTAGAATGAATGAAATTAAGCAGCACCTCATCCAACTGCAAAACATCGGCAGCAAACTCAAAGCTAACAACCGTCCAGTGTAATAGATCGAGTGAAGAGTCGGGGCCTCGACATAAATCCGCATAATATCCATACAATGCCCTGAGTTTTAAAACCTTAAACCGCTCAAGATTCCGACCAAAAACATTAAGGTGCCGGAGTTTGTAACACTGCCGTAACTCAAAGGTTTCGACGAGTAGGCAATGACGAAACAACATACAACGTTTCCATGGCTTCGGCCGTGGTGTCGACCTTCTGAAGTTCGAGGGTGTGCTGGAAACGCAAACCCTACAACTTTGGTGGAATATCAACTTCGCAAAAAATCAGTTTCAATATTTTGATTGATTCAACGTCAATATGTTGTCAAGAAAGCTTGGCGTTAGCCTATAGCTCTGATACCATATTAAATCACCATTTTTTCCTATTATTTTTTGAGCTCTTGTAACTATTGTCTTTTGAACTCTTGTAACTTTTATCTTAATAATTACTCGATAGACACAACTTATATGGAAATTAAATATTCCAAAAATAAATTAAGATATTAATAGAACTATAGATGACTACTAAGTATCAATGCTTCCAGTTTTCATATCCATCAAGTGAGAGCTTGTGCAATAGGATTAGAAAACATAGCTCAATGATGTTACATAAAGGCTAGACATTGAACTCAATAGGAGAATTTTAAATCTAAAAGCTAAAATATGAGGGATATAAAATTTTAAATCAAAGATGTAGAAGATATAAAATTTAAATCTAAGAGCTAAAATAAAGAAGATAGAAATTCTTAAATTTTTAAGAGCAAAAACATAAGCTTTCTGCAGTTACCAAGCTTGCAAGTGAAGAAACATTTACCAATAGCGGTTCCTGATTAGATTCCCAAAAGATGTTTTCTCCACAATTTTTTCAAGCATAGTAGGTTGGTACCACTTTTTAGAGAGTATTTTGAATTGCTTATTAATGATTATTATTATTATTATTATTATTATTATTATTTTTTGCCTAAAAAGAAAAATACTACCATAAAAAGCATTATCGAGCTCAATGCTCCCAAAAGATGTGCAACTGTAATTACTTCCTCTTAATATAAATGTGAAAACATATTTTTGAGAATGGTGATTAACTAGAAGCATTACAAATTTAAAATATTACATAAATTATCCTCTTAAGAATACCTATAGAGTGGGTATCGGTTATAACGGTACCAGTAAACCTATTTTCGATAATTAACCAAAATTATCAATTAATTTGATTAATTAACCGATAACATTTCAATAAGAAATTATTTCCAAAATTTCGGTTAAAATAGCTAATCAATTAATAACGGTTCGATTAATCGGTTAACCGTGAGAATTTATTATTATTATTTTTTATTATTTATTTATTTTTTAAATCATGAGCTTTTTTAATTGATTGTTTTTGGGCCTAAATTGCTTTTTTGGGCTAAAATAACTTATTAAACAAAGAAATTTTTAAATAGACCCATTAATTAACACAATACGAGTCTACCATATATATGTTTTACCAAAAAAGAAAAATCTATATCAGATAAAAAAATAATTATACCGATTAACTGAGTTAATCGGCTCCGGTATAAAAATCCTTAACCGATTAAGGACCAATTTCTGGCTGTAGGCAGCGATACCCATATCAAATTCTTTAGCCTTTTTTTAAGTGCTTATTACTTCTAGATCATCGCGGCAACAAATAACATACAGCACAATCAACAAAGGTATAACACTAGCAAGCGACACAAGAAACGAAGAGAAAAAGATGGAACAAGTAGATGGAAACATCTCTCATTTTATTAAGCTAAAAGAGCATGCAGAATCAAACTGTACACTCTCAACTTTATGACAATAGAAGGGCACAAGCTAGATTGCCCTTCAAATTAGAATCGTAGAATCTCTCTGTTTCTCTTATACGTGTACAAAAAAAGATAGGAAGAAGCCAACTCCATCTTCAATCAAAGCTTTTGAAGAACTGGCTTGAAAAGATTTCTTTACATGTACAATCGGACATGAGAAGCAACAAGCACATCTCTACTCAAAACAACTAGAAATCTACAACAACGAGGAACGCAATGTATTTACAAAACCCATAGAGACTCATATCTTTGTACCCATAAATAGCATTTTCCTCGGACACTGCTCTTCGTCCGGTGAATCAAACAATACCGCCGATATGTCAGAGAAATCCTTCTTGATCAGGAACCGGTCCAAAAGCATGCGCCGCGGTTTTGGGGCATTCGGAGGTTCGATATCTCCGAACTCGCTGGAATCCTCCGAATCAATCGCGTTACGAAAAGCGGGAATCTTTTTTGGAGTACAATACGCAAAATGCGATTGCTTTGCAATCAGAGTCTGCAATTTGCAAACACGTACAAATCAAAATCAGCCTCCACATTATTCACCAAATCAGCAAAGATCAAATACTTAATTAACAACAGTTAATTGTTGATGTAATAGAATACTTACAGCTTCTCTGATTGTTTTCGATACGTGGAAAAGCTGCTTCAGATCCTCATGATTCACACCGCACAATACCCTAATCTGCAAATCAAAAACAGAAAATTTCAACCACAAACTCTCCAAACCGACTTAAAAAACACAAAGATTGAAGCTCACTAATTTGGTACTAACCAGAATGTCCTGAGGCAAGGCTTCAAGGAGAGACCTTTCAGCCTCCAAAACCACTCCCTCACCGCACCGCCTCTTCGTCGGAGTCTTGGGAGCCGAATCCATCAGGGAAGCCTGCAAGTCATTCGAAATCAGAACCCTAATCTTCATATCAAAAACTGAAAATTTCAACCACAAACTCTCCAAACCGACTAAAAAACACAAAGATTGGAGCTCAACAATTTGGTACTAACCAGAACGTCCTGAGGCAAGGCTTCGAGGAGAGACCATTCAGCCTCCAAAACCACTCCCTCACCGCACCGCCTCTTCGTCGGAGTCTTGGGAGCCGAATCCATGGGGGAAGCCTCCAAATCATTCGAAATCAGAACCCTCTTCCTCCCCAATCCTCGCGTGTACCTCACAAACCCTAACCCTAGCCCCTTTTCACCAACCACACCGCCGCGCTTCGATCCCAAACAACTTCCACGCCTCTTTCCCAATGCCATGTCCATTCAATCCAATCAAAGATTCAATCCCTTCCTTCCAACAATCCAATCAAAGCTTCAACAATCACAAGCACTCAATCACTTGGAAACACAACAAAACCAGAAGCAGAACTGAGCGAGCCTGACTAATTCAATACCGAATCTAAGAACACACTTTCTGAGAACCACTTCTCCGAAAACAGATTCCTAAAATCAAACAGAAATCGATCCCGTAATTAAATTAGGGAGACAAAAACCAACCAACCTCTTTATGAGATATATAAGCAAGCCCGAGATTTGTGTGCTTTGTATGAGATAATCGGTGCGAAAATACAGCAACACAGAAGTTTTGAACGACCTTCCAAACACGGAGTCGCTTCTGTGGGTGACAGGTCGCGGTTATATAGAAGGAAAAGAGAGTGCTTTTACTTTTTGAATAAATAAAAAAAGTAAAAAGATAAAAAAGTAAAATAATACTACGCGTTTTGGGAATCTGCTGGAATTTTCTATGGAAAGATGTTGGTTCATACGCGTGTGGGTTATGAGGTTAATTATTTTTTTAGGGTGTGTTTGGCGGTTAAAAAGACTGAGGGCTGAGAACTAGCCGTTGGAGGTGAACACGTGGCGCAAAATGAGACGAGGTGCGAAGGATCCTATGTGGTGCGGGTGGTGATGTGGCGATATGGTCGGTCAAAGTCGGCTGTGTCTGGTGGATAGTGGAACACGTACAGCGATCCTAGACGTGTGCGGGAAGTTTGGCTATCGTGACCGTCAACGTGGGCTTTGACACGTCGTATGGCGTTTGGACTTTAGACACGTATAGTTGGGGGCTTGTGTACTTCAGTACTTGTGTTGACGGTGGGGATTTGGGGGAATGTTGGGTGGTGGTTTACTGGCAGCCAATTGTTTGTTTGACCAGATATTCTAAATGGGCGGCTGACGATTGTTACAGGTTTCGATCCTTTACACAATGCTAAGCCAATTCAGCGTCAAGTACACGTCAACATCTTGGGATCCTTTACACAATTCCAAAGCCTCTTCAAGAAGGAAGTTTCTAGCCCCATTCAAACTCAGCTCTTCAAGAAGGAAGTTTCTAGCACCATTCAAACTCAGCTCTTCAAGATGGAAGTTTCTAGCACCATTCAAACTTTGCCATTCCTCATCATTTCCAGCACCCTAAGAGCTTAATTGGTATTGAGTTTGAAAAGTAGACTTTTAAAAGCTTGTTTGAAATTGTGTTTAAGAAATAGAGCTTTTAAGTCAAAAAGAGTTTTTGGACAAAAACTTCATTTCTAAGTTTTTTCTAAAACTGTTTTTGGCAATTTTTAAGCTTTTTAGATTCTTAAAAACGCTTTTAATTTTTTTTACCAAACAAGAATTTTTTTCTTCAAACGGACTTTTTAAGTGTTAAAAGTACTTTAAGTCTCTTAAACGTAATCTCAAACATGCCAGTTTTTAGGCAAAAGTCCTCAAAAGGTAACTCAATTGGCTAGGACTACGTTTAAGAAAACGGAAGTCAATAGTTCGAATCCCTCTCCCCCTTCTTGTGCGGATATGTCAAAAAAAAAATGAAATTTTGGGCTAAAGCTTTATTTTCAATCTTTGGCCAAAAGTGCATTTTAGCTATTTTTATGTTTTTTGAACCCTTAAAAGTACTCTTAATTTTTTTTTACCAAACGAATATTTTTTTCTTCAAACAAACTTTTTTGAGTGTTAAAAACATTTTTAGGCTATTCAAACACAATTCCAAACAAGTCCTAAGTCTGTAATTACACGTCATAATAGCAACCAACAAAATCAGCTACACCGACATTCTAGTTATTATTCTTTTTTCCTTTGTTTTTTTCTTTTTTGGGTTGGATTTTTTTTTTTCCATTAATTGCTGTAAAAATTATTGAAAATTATTGTGAAAAAATAAACACTAAACATGGCCTTCAATGAAAAACTAAATGAGATTCTTCCTCAAATCATTCCATCTCTATCGTTTATTTTTTTTCTCAGTATCTAATATATTTTGTACAGAGGCAAGCAAGCTTGAGCATTTAAAAACAAGTTTCTTTCAATTGATTTATTGTTTTTTAAAATCCTGATATTTGGGATTTTGCATTAATTAATGACGGGGCACGCAAAATCTTTCAATATTTGAAGTAACCAAATAACTACCACATGATACTGAACCCTTATGGTGCAAACAAAACCACCGACAGCCAAATAAAAAGAGACCGCAACTGCAATCTGCCTCCGATGTTCGAGATCCCCCGAAAAGCGAACAAGCTAACCGATCTTCAACGGTGCATTTTATAGTTATGCCAAATATATTCCAGCAAAACTTACACCATTTTGACCGGAGGAATGCTATATTTACTCTAATTTTTTACTCTAATTTTTTCATATCGACATGTGACTTTTAAAAATACCATTAAATTAAAATCAAATAAAAATTTATATCATATTTAATGGTGATTTTAAAAGTCAGGTACAACTTAGAGCTTGTTTGAAATTGAGTTTAAGGGTCTTAAAATTGCGTTTAATACTCAAAAAGCCCATTTGAAGAAAAAAGTTATTGTTTGGTAAAAAAATTAAAAACGCTTTTAAGGGTCCAAAAAGCTTAAAAATAGCCAAAACGCACTTTTGACAAAAACTTAAAAATGAAGTTTTTGCCTAAAAGCTTTTTTTTTACTTAAAAGCTCTATTCCTCAAATGCAATCTCAAACAAGCTCTTAAACCCAACTTTAGCCCAATTTTTCTCTTAAGTTAAAAAAAAAAAAAAAAAAAAAAAAACTGTTGGAGGAGAGAGAGCGTTAAACTAGAAAAAGAGAAAGAAATTTGGTCTAAAAATTGGGCTAAAATTAAGTTTAAGTTATGGCTGTAACACACCTCAAAACACAATTATATAAAAAAGTGAAAATAAGTGTAGCTTACTCTTTTGACAAAGCAAAGGGAAAAGGCTAAGCAGTATGAACCCTTGTAATTGTTTTCTTTAAGGTATATGTTTTTATGTTGTCCTTTTGTGTGTGTGAACTCTAAGAACTTGCTTTTCACACCTGTGTCCTACCCTCCAAATATGCACTTTTTAAAAGTATATGATGGAGCCTAGTTTGTATGATTCTTAGACTTCTGAAATAGTAATGAAAATCGCAATTCATGAAAATAATAAATGAAAGTATATGTTGACTTTAACTATGGCTAATATTTTTTTACACAAGTACTTGTGGCGTCGACATGAACCAACACGAAATTAAAAGGGTTAAAGTTAAGAAGTTTGAATTGATTAATAAAATGAGAAGGGTTATGGTTGACTTATATAGTTTTATATTCATATTTCGATACGATCCGAATTTGACAAGCGATATAATGGAAGACAATTTTGATATGATCCGCGAATCCGATACAAATCCAATGCAAAATTAGAGATTATGATTGAAGGATTTAACTCATTTAAGTTAATGGGTTGAATTAGAATTGAACTTATAGAGTCTTATACACATACCTTGACACGACTTGAAAACGACACACGAACATGAATGAATTGTCACTCCTAATTTTTACTATAATGTCAAGAAGTGAACTTTGAAAATATTTATAACAGTTTTCTTTAATTAATATTGTAACATATAAAAGCTTCCAATAAAAATCTAGGGTTTCCTTTGGCATGTACAGCTTATAATTATATCTACTATTTACTGCTACATTGCTCGGAAGATAATTTATTGGTGCAAATATAGTTGTATATGACACATCTTTCGATTAATTGACCATGCGTTACGTTTTATGTTGGGATACTCATTTATAAACTTTATAGCATGTAATAAATACCATATAAAATACATAATTGAAACAATCCCTTTGATTTGGTTAACTCTCTCATCTAGGTTGTCTTTTCCTTGTTCCTCTCTTTAGGTATCCGTCAATAGAACATACCTTTAAATTCTTCTCTAGAAAAGGGGGTGTCTTTTTTAAAAAGAGTAATGATATTTATTTTGAAATATGGGATACTCATTTATAAACTTTATAGCATGTAATTCAATAACTTATAAAATACATATATAATTGAAACAATCTCTTTGATTTGGTTAACTCACATCTAGGTTTTTTTTTTTATAAAATCCTCTTAACCCTCTCAAACTACCACTTCAATGACGATCTCCTCCCCAAACTACCAATTCCATCAATCTCTCCTCCAAACTACCAAATCAATGACAATGTATCTCCAAGACTCATAAAATGACGAAATTACCCTTACTAAAATTAAAACAAAAATATTAAAATTTATTTAATTCTTTATTTCAATTTATGAAAAGGTAAAAAGAATTAAATATATTAAAAATAAAAATAAAAAATCGAAAAAACCACATGGGTTTATTACTGGGGTGGTCGAGCCCCCTAGATGTTTCTGGGTGTGGCCGGCCACCCCTGAAATCAGCTTGGGGGTGGCTGGCCACCCCAGTAATGAGGCTTGGGGGTGGCTCTGTAGGGGTGACTCGGCCACTCCATGCACTTGGGGGGCGGCTTTGCAGCCCCTGCCATTTCAAACCATCCTATTTTTTTTTTTCAATTTTTTTATTTTTTTATTTTTTTATTTTTATATTAAATATATTTAATTTTTTTCAAAAAATATATTTAATGTTTTTTCAAAATTTTAGGGGTATTTT
>NC_081542.1:44628717-44660989 GCF_901000735.1 Corylus avellana | reverse complement strand
AATTAAATTAGGGAGACAAAAACCAACCAACCTCTTTATGAGATATATAAGCAAGCCCGAGATTTGTGTGCTTTGTATGAGATAATCGGTGCGAAAATACAGCAACACAGAAGTTTTGAACGACCTTCCAAACACGGAGTCGCTTCTGTGGGTGACAGGTCGCGGTTATATAGAAGGAAAAGAGAGTGCTTTTACTTTTTGAATAAATAAAAAAAGTAAAAAGATAAAAAAGTAAAATAATACTACGCGTTTTGGGAATCTGCTGGAATTTTCTATGGAAAGATGTTGGTTCATACGCGTGTGGGTTATGAGGTTAATTATTTTTTTAGGGTGTGTTTGGCGGTTAAAAAGACTGAGGGCTGAGAACTAGCCGTTGGAGGTGAACACGTGGCGCAAAATGAGGCCAGGTGCGAAGGATCCTATGTGGTGCGGGTGGTGATGTGGCGATATGGTCGGTCAAAGTCGGCTGTGTCTGGTGGATAGTGGAACACGTACAGCGATCCTAGACGTGTGCGGGAAGTTTGGCTATCGTGACCGTCAACGTGGGCTTTGACACGTCGTATGGCGTTTGGACTTTAGACACGTATAGTTGGGGGCTTGTGTACTTCAGTACTTGTGTTGACGGTGGGGATTTGGGGGAATGTTGGGTGGTGGTTTACTGGCAGCCAATTGTTTGTTTGACCAGATATTCTAAATGGGCGGCCGACGATTGTTACAGGTTTGGATCCTTTACACAATGCTAAGCCAATTCAGCGTCAAGTACACGTCAACATCTTGGGATCCTTTACACAATTCCAAAGCCTCTTCAAGAAGGAAGTTTCTAGCACCATTCAAGCTTTGCCATTCCTCATCATTTCCAGCTCTTCAAGAAGGAAGTTTCTAGCACCATTCAAACTCAGCTCTTCAAGATGGAAGTTTCTAGCACCATTCAAACTTTGCCATTCCTCATCATTTCCAGCACCCTAAGAGCTTAATTGGGATTGAGTTTGAGAAGTAGATTTTTTAGAGCTTGTTTGAAATTATGTTTAAGAAATAGAGTTTTTAAGTCAAAAAGAGTTTTTGGACAAAAACTTCATTTTTAAGTTTTTTCTAAAACTGTTTTTTGGCAATTTTTAAGCTTTTTAGATCCTTAAAAACGCTTTTAATTTTTTTTACCAAACGAGAATTTTTTTATTCAAACGGACTTTTTAAGTGTTAAAAGTACTTTAAGTCTCTCAAACGTAATCCCAAACATGCCAGTTTTTAGGCAAAAGTCCTCAAAAGGTAACTCAATTGGCAGGGACTACGCTTAAGAAAACGGAAGTCAATAGTTCGAATCCCCCTCCCCCTTCTTGTGCGGATATGTCAAAAAAAAAAAATGAAATTTTGGGCAAAAGCTTTATTTTCAATCTTTTGCCAAAAGTGCATTTTAGCTATTTTTATGTTTTTTAAACCCTTAAAAGTACTCTTAATTTTTTTTTACCAAACGAATATTTTTTTTTTCAAACAAACTTTTTTGAGTGTTAAAAACAATTTTAGGCCCTTCAAACACAATTCCAAACAAGTCCTTAGTCTGTAATTACACGCCATAATAGCAACCAACAAAATCAGCTACGCCGACATTCTAGTTATTATTCTTTTTTCCTTTGTTTTTTCTTTTTTGGGTTGGATTTTTTTTTTTTTCCATTAATTGCTGTAAAAATTATTGAAAATTATTGTGAAAAAATAAACACTAAAGATGGCCTTCAATGAAAAACTAATTGAGATTCTTCCTCAAATCATCCCATCTCTATCGTTTATTTTTTTCTCGGTATCTAATATATTTTGTACTGAGGCAAGCAAGCTTGAGCATTTAAAAACAAGTTTCTTTCAATTGATTTATTGTTTTTTAAAATCCTGATATTTGGGATTTTGCATTAATTAATGACCGCAAGCAAAATCTTTCAATATTTGAAGTAACCAAAAAACTACCACATGATACTGAACCCTTATGGTGCAAACAAAACCACCGACAGCCAAATAAAAAGAGACCGCAACTGCAATCTGCCTCCGATGTTCGAGATCCCCCGAAAAGCGAACAAGCTAACCGATCTTCAACGGTGCATTTTATAGTTATGCCAAATATATTCCAGCAAAACTTACACCATTTTGACCGGAGGAATGCTATATTTACTCTAATTTTTTACTCTAATTTTTTCATATCGACATGTGACTTTTAAAAATACCATTAAATTAAAATCAAATAAAAATTTATATCATATTTAATGGTGATTTTAAAAGTCAGGTACAACTTAGAGCTTGTTTGAAATTGAGTTTAAGGGTCTTAAAATTGCGTTTAATACTCAAAAAGCCCATTTGAAGAAAAAAGTTATTGTTTGGTAAAAAAATTAAAAACGCTTTTAAGGGTCCAAAAAGCTTAAAAATAGCCAAAACGCACTTTTGACAAAAACTTAAAAATGAAGTTTTTGCCTAAAAGCTTTTTTTTTACTTAAAAGCTCTATTCCTCAAATGCAATCTCAAACAAGCTCTTAAACCCAACTTTAGCCCAATTTTTCTCTTAAGTTAAAAAAAAAAAAAAAAAAAAAAAAACTGTTGGAGGAGAGAGAGCGTTAAACTAGAAAAAGAGAAAGAAATTTGGTCTAAAAATTGGGCTAAAATTAAGTTTAAGTTATGGCTGTAACACACCTCAAAACACAATTATATAAAAAAGTGAAAATAAGTGTAGCTTACTCTTTTGACAAAGCAAAGGGAAAAGGCTAAGCAGTATGAACCCTTGTAATTGTTTTCTTTAAGGTATATGTTTTTATGTTGTCCTTTTGTGTGTGTGAACTCTAAGAACTTGCTTTTCACACCTGTGTCCTACCCTCCAAATATGCACTTTTTAAAAGTATATGATGGAGCCTAGTTTGTATGATTCTTAGACTTCTGAAATAGTAATGAAAATCGCAATTCATGAAAATAATAAATGAAAGTATATGTTGACTTTAACTATGGCTAATATTTTTTTACACAAGTACTTGTGGCGTCGACATGAACCAACACGAAATTAAAAGGGTTAAAGTTAAGAAGTTTGAATTGATTAATAAAATGAGAAGGGTTATGGTTGACTTATATAGTTTTATATTCATATTTCGATACGATCCGAATTTGACAAGCGATATAATGGAAGACAATTTTGATATGATCCGCGAATCCGATACAAATCCAATGCAAAATTAGAGATTATGATTGAAGGATTTAACTCATTTAAGTTAATGGGTTGAATTAGAATTGAACTTATAGAGTCTTATACACATACCTTGACACGACTTGAAAACGACACACGAACATGAATGAATTGTCACTCCTAATTTTTACTATAATGTCAAGAAGTGAACTTTGAAAATATTTATAACAGTTTTCTTTAATTAATATTGTAACATATAAAAGCTTCCAATAAAAATCTAGGGTTTCCTTTGGCATGTACAGCTTATAATTATATCTACTATTTACTGCTACATTGCTCGGAAGATAATTTATTGGTGCAAATATAGTTGTATATGACACATCTTTCGATTAATTGACCATGCGTTACGTTTTATGTTGGGATACTCATTTATAAACTTTATAGCATGTAATAAATACCATATAAAATACATAATTGAAACAATCCCTTTGATTTGGTTAACTCTCTCATCTAGGTTGTCTTTTCCTTGTTCCTCTCTTTAGGTATCCGTCAATAGAACATACCTTTAAATTCTTCTCTAGAAAAGGGGGTGTCTTTTTTAAAAAGAGTAATGATATTTATTTTGAAATATGGGATACTCATTTATAAACTTTATAGCATGTAATTCAATAACTTATAAAATACATATATAATTGAAACAATCCCTTTGATTTGGTTAACTCACATCTAGGTTTTTTTTTGGGTAAAGTCCTCTTAACCCTCTCAAACTACCACTCCAATAACGATCTTCTCTCCAAACTACCAATTCCAACAATCTCTCCTCCAAACTACCAAATCAATGACAATGTATCCCCAAAACTCATAAAATGACAAAATTACCCTTACTAATATTAAAATTTATTTAATTCTTTATTTCAATTTATGAAAAGGAAAAAAGAATTAAATATATTAAAAATAAAAATAAAAAATCGAAAAAACCACATGGGTTTATTACTGGGGTGGTCGAGCCCCCTAGATGTTTCTGGGTGTGGCCGGCCACCCCCGAAATCAGCTTGGGGGTGGCTGGCCACCCCAATAATGAGGCTTGGGGGTGGCTCTGTAGGGGTGACTCGGCCACTCCATGCACTTGGGGGGCGGCTCTGCAGCCCCTGCCATTTCAAACCACCCTTTTTTTTCAATTTTTTTTATATTTTTTTATTAAATATATTTAATTTTTTTAAAAAAAATATATATTTAATGTTTTTTCAAAATTTTAGGGGTATTTTCATCTAATGTCGTCATTTAAGCTATGATTATGGGGTACATTGTTATTGATTTGGTAGTTTAGAGGGGGAGATTGTCACAATTGATAGTTTTTTTTTTTTTTGGAGGGGGGGAGATTGTCATTGAAATGATAGTTTAAGGGGGTTAAGAGGACTTTACCCTTTTCTTTTCATTGTTACTATCTTTAGGTGACCATCAATAGAACTTACCTTAAATTATTCTCTACGTAAGGGGGTGTGTTTTTAAAAAGAGTAATAATATTTAGTAGACTGTTATATAACTGTGCACTGAAAAACGGCCATTGGATTAATAAGAGCTTGTGAATAAGAAAAATCAAATACTGATTTTTACTGTCACGTCATCTCAATTGTATGACGATTATATAACAATCTACTAAATAATATTTCTCTTTTAAAAAATCACAATTTTAAAGGTTGAATTGTGATTTTAGAGGTTAAACTACGATTTCACCAAGCATTTAACCGTGATTAATTAACTGTGGCTTCTTAAGGATAAGAGTGAAATCCACTAATTTTTTTTTTTTGGAAAAAAAAAAGAGTATAATAGTGCAACCAGTGTAATTCCAATTAATATGGGGCCCTTTGTCATGGACTTGGGCTTTTAGAGAGAAATATCTTTCTTCAATTGAATCCCCTAGAGTTAAAAAGCTCACCTTAATTGACAGCAAACACTCAGGCTAACTTCATAGTTTAATTTAGAAACAACATAATTAATTTTTTGTAAAAACAATACAACAAAGTACAATGCATGCACTGCATATGGAATACAACAGAAAACCCTATGCCTTCCTTAGAATGCAATTAAACTAGAAAATGGAGATTACAACACAAAATCCTATGCCTTCCTTAGACAGTAATTAAACTACCCTGTGTTTTTGTGTTTCCACTTCCCACCATCAATGGGATACACATCATCATGAGGTCCTTTTTGCCCCCCCCCCCCAACTTGATTAAAACCAATATTTCGAATGTTTTGGATGCAGAGAAGTCCTGTCACTGGAATGATCACATATGAATATACTGGCTTTTGGAGATGCTCTCCATGAGCAAAGAAGTTGGTCATAAATTAGTGCATCTGGGGTATTGAATTTGGTGCGGCCATTGCTGGGAGTGACAAGAACTAGAGCCTCCAAGAACACTGCCTTCCCTAGGAAGAACTTCACCAACTGTAGCTCACGCATTTCAAACTTGAAACCTTTCACTTTAACGAATTTGAGGTTGGTAAATAAGTGCTGGAAATTCTCAAGTATTTCCCTCTGATGTAGTTCCCAGTAGAATCCCCATTCAAAAGAAAATTCATTGAGCTGCAGGCAAAATAATATCAAATTAAGATCAAGAACTAATGTTTGCAAGAAGTGATGTATATATACTCACATCAATAAAAAGCTTCTCTATGCAAGGGCAGTTCTTGAGAAAAGCAGCAATGTCAAAAAGATTGCAGTAGGTGGTCCCTTCCATGTACAAATGAAACTCCTTCAAATTCCAAAAGCAGAATTCCATGTCTATAAAAGTCCAATCTCTTATTCTTCTTGTCAAGCCCTGAAAAGGGCAAAAACAAGGAAACAATATAATTAGAATCTCCTGTCAACACACATAAATTCAGACAACTTAGAGGGGTTAATTACAAGACCCACCGGAGCTACTTTAAATTTCTATGACATTCCGGCAGCTTAATAATAGAGAATCCTCATCCTCATCCATAAAATTAATAAACCAATAAATGACATTCATCGGAATTGCTTAACTGTAATGCTAAAAATTAAATTTTTATCCCACGATGCTGGCGTACGTAACAAATATTCCAACCAGTCACATCGTTCGTGAAATAAAAATATAAAATATGGTTTCTAACGTATTTCTATATTTAATTCAACATTAATGCCGATGAAAAGAGAATTGATAAACCAAAAAGGCAATAAAATCACATACCTCAAGAAATACACTAGTAGTAGTGAGAACACTAACATGAGAGAGACCAGATACCATAGTTTCTATTGCGCAAGCCTGTGTAAAACTTTTAGAAGGAATGAAATTAAGCAGCACCTCATCCAACTGCAAAACCTCGGCAAACTCGAAGCTGACAACAGTCCCGGTGTAGTAGATCGAGTGAAGAGTCGGGGCCTCGACATAAATCCGCATAATATCCGTACAATGCCCGAGTTTTAAAACCTTAAACCGCTTAAGATTCCGACCAAAAACATTCAGGCCCCGGAGTTTGTTACACTGCCATAACTCCAAGCTTTCGAGGAGCAAGCAATGGCGAAACAACGTTTCCATGGCTTTGGTTGTGATGTCGACCTTCCGAAATTCGAGGGTGTGCAGGAAACGCAAACCCTGCAAATTTGGTGGAATATCAACTTCGCAAAAAATCAGCTTCAATATTTTGATTGATTCAACGTCAATATGTTGCGAAGAAACCTTGAAAGGCTTCCAACTTTGGTAAAAATCTAAATCAATCTCTTCCACGCCTTTCTCGATGCTTATATCGATGCATCTTTCGATCACCGATTCCGCACCAGATGGATCGAAAGAGAACCGGAGGCTTTGAATTTTGGAGCCCACGTGAGAGTTGAAAACACGTTTGATTATCTCGAAAAACTCGCTACGGCTGCCGGAGAAATCCCGGTCGAAGAACAGGTTTCGATTGAAAATCCATGTGTTTCTGAACCTCGTTGATAGAACTCCAACCTGAACCGCCTTTTTGACCGGCAAGAAGGAGAAAATCCGGTCGAGAATGTCGTCCGGGAGATTTATGTTATAATTTGCACCGATTACATGACCAAGATGATGATGATCATGGCTCCTCTTGGTTCTCTTTTGCGGTGACTGTGACAGTGTTTGGCTATCTCTTTTGGGTGCAACCATTGAAAGCAATTGCAACGAGAACCCTATTCAAGAGAACAATGAGAAAAAGAAGTCTAAATCAATGCAATATAAAAGAGAAAATCTAGGCGCCTTTTGGGTTTTTAATGATTACTTTAATTTCATGTTAATTATCATTCATTACGTACATGTTGGAACTGTTGAGAAAATTTAGCTTCATGCATGGCTGGTTTTGCCTTTTCTGGATGCTCCGAAGACTGAAGCTGAGCTCACTGGGGCGAAGAGAAAAATAGTGAGTGGCAGTAAATGTTTACTAGGATACCGGGTCAATACATATCAAAGCTACCTGTTTTGCACGTGGTGAATGGGAAAGCGGTGTCGTTTTGGACTGGTAGTTCAATGTGTGCATGCCTTGTTCCCGGTAGCCTGTATATTTTGGGGCCAGAGTGCCTGGTTTGCTATGAATGGCAGCTGACTAGGATAATGATTGTTCTTGATTCTTTCTGACAAAATGAATTAGATAATCCTTAAATAGTTCTTGAACATAGATAGAATCAAACTGATTTCCTAAACGTATTTCTAAATATTTTTTAATGTCCCGGTTATTTACGGAACTCGAGAAACAAATAAATAATCATTTGTTTTCGAAAGAAATCGATGAATTATTTAAAAATCTTATAAGATCGATTCAAAAATCTTATAAGATCGATTCGGCTAGGTACCAAACTTGATCAGAAGCAAATAAATAAGCATGTGCTTTTTCGGAAGAAATCGATGAATTCCTTAAAAGTCTTCCGAAGATCGATTCGTTCTTTTTTCTCCGACAGACAATTAGAACTTCATATATAGGGTTGAAAAGTCTTGCTTGCCCCTGATTATGATTAATAGGACTGCTTTAAGATTGGGGTAATCTTGCTTTCAGCCACTTAAATTGGTGGTCTCTTTAAATGAATTGTCACTGTAACACTCACTATAGAAATTATGAAAACATTTTTTGGAGGTAAATTTTCTAATTATAGTTTTTGGATGAGTGAAGAAGAATGAATATATACTTGAAGATAATCAAAATTTGTAAATTATTTTTCATGCAAGTGCTGTGGCTCAACATTGGTGAAAAAAATTAACAATAAAATTTTGACAAATAAATTAATAGTTTAATGATTGATTGTCATGACAGTTTTAAAAAAATGGTAATAAATATTATAGTATTCCTAGCAGTACTCTTAAAATCTTGCCTTCTTTTTACAAACTTTGGAGCATATTTGTCCATTTATTGTATGGATAAAGGGGAACAAAGAGGGATTGTGGAAAGGATTTTGTTAATTTCAACAATAGTTGCAATGCCTATATGTTTCAAGGAGTAAACAGGAAAACAGCAAAACGTACATTGAATTCTGAAAAAAGACTAATTCAATTCCAATGTCAAATTTCTGAAGTAAACTGGGTACCCCGTGAATTGGTGAAGCACCATAAGCATGGTTGCTGCTTTTGTGGCATCAGTCATAGGTAATAGGCATACAGATGGATTGCTGCCTGTGTCCATTCCATGAAATCATTACCCAAAAAGAAACCACCAAGACAACTAATCAAATCTGAAAATGGTATGAGAGTAATGGATTTGACTCAAGTGTCATAAAAACACTACAGCATAAACGGTCCATATTTAATTTTACTCTCTTTTTCATGAAAAATTTAAAATTTGATATGGACCGTTGAAGAAACCACCGAGACAGCTAATCAAATCCAAAAATGGTATGAGAATAATGGACTTGACTTAAGTGTTGTAAAAACTACAGCATTAACAGTTCATATTTAATTTTACTCTCTTTTTCGTGAAAAACTTAAAATTAAATATGAAACCGTTGAAAAAACTACAACAACTGTGCTGTAATTCTTTTACAACACCTAAGCCAAATACAAGAATACAAAACATTCATTAGAGAGAGAGACTAACATACTAGAAGCTATCTTTTGGCAGAAAGTAAATGAGAAGTTAAATTTGCAAAAGCCTCCAAATGAGTGTGTATGACATATTTGTCCATTTCTAGCTCAAAATTTGGTATTTACTTGTGGGCATAAAGGCCAGATATAGATTCGGATATCTCTTGCCATCTTCAATAAAATTGTACAACAGTTAAGCAAACGATGGCCTTTCCAAGCATAATTGTAAGAAACACTAATATGAAGCACAGAAACTTGATTATACACAAGGCTGTCACCAAAAACAACAAAAATACTCAGGGATCGTGGTGGAGGTTTTCATGTTCGGACGGACAGTTAGAAGCATCACCATTTATCTCAGTATCATTCTCCACCGTTGTAGCAATTGAGAAACTCCACACAGAAGCACAATTTTCATTGCCTACATGAAACAGCAACAAATTTTTAATAGGAAAAAGACGCATCTATGAGAACAGAACAAAGTAATTCATAAAATACCATATACAAATGTACCATATTTCATTTCAATAAACCAATCTTAAATTTTGAGATTCCATAAAAGTAAATGCAGCTCAGAATACATGGATAGAAGCCAGTCTAAAACTTTGAGAAGCTCGAAAAAATCAATGTAAACACCAATATCATTCAACTTTTAACCATATTGCCTTGTGACTCAAATACAACCCGACCTGAACCCATATTTCATCTCTATTAAACTTCAACACAACTATTTTTGCATTTACATTCTCTTTTTATATTTCCTTGGTTTAGCCAACATTCAGTTTGACCAATTAACTCAGACATTAGAACAAAGAAATTGAATTTAAACTTAAAACAAATCCCATGTAAACTTCATTACTCTTTGAATCACCAGAATAACATCCTAGGTGGCAACTAATGAACAGAACACTTAGCCATGACAATGATGCATTATAACCCAAAAAAGAGCATTTTCTCAAAATGACCAAAAAACAAGACCAACATGGGAAGGAACGACATAGCAAATCTTAGAAGGCAGCTTCAAAAGAACATAGTTTGCAGCATTAGGGTTACTGGAGATACCACTCAAAGTCAAAGGAATATCCTTATAGGTGTCATCAGGAAGTACAAATCTTCGGTGCCCTGATGAGGAGGCCGCCATTGGCAGAAATGGATGGAAAGAGAATCCACTTACAGTGTCTGTATGGTTTATAGAACAGATAAAAACTAATTAGTTATAGAAGAGACTAAGGATATACGCAATATTTAATCAGCCACATCTTTGAAGGATATGAAGAAGCAATACCCAATGCAGCATGAAAACTTGACACCCAATGCCCTGTTTGAAGGTCATATATGTGAACAAGACCATCCTGAAACCAAAAAAGCAATAATAAACAAGTATTGAGATAATTAAAATGGCAAAATGATTTGGTTATAGCATGATACTTGACCACAGAGACATGAATAAAAGCTAAGATGTTACCTGACCACCTGTACCCAGATGTCGCCCCAAGGGCTCAATATCAAACAATATCCGCTGGTTAGTACATTCTGATGATCTATATAACCTAATCACAAGGTACGCATAAGAAAATTAGGGGCACTTCAATAATGTTTGTCATGTATGGTAACAACAAACTCAAACAATAAAGAAAAAGGAAATATGCAGAGTCAGCAAGTGAACAGAAAATGATAAAGTATTGATTTACTTGATGTTAAGAAACCATATGCAAAGACTAGATATCAAACGCAACTCAAAAGTGCTGAAGTCCTACTCATACAAAATTGTATTACAGTGTAACATAGCTCACATTATAAGACGTAATAGTGGCAAGTCATTAGGGAAATTGTCAACCCTCAGTTTCAATTTTCATAAAATATATCAGGTTTTTCCTTCGATGGCATTGGAATTGAATTTGGGCTAGTTGGTTGAAGCAGATAAGAAGAGTAAGGGCAGTTTAAAGAGGTGCCCACTTGCTCCTTTTTGGGGGGGGGGGCCTTGCAACTGTTCTTCAGTTGTTTGGGTGTACACCTCATGTGATGGGCTGTGATTGCGAAAAGAGAAAGGGGGGTGGTGGTGATATCTCCAGATGAGATAAAACTACTTACTTGTACACAACATCAACGGCTTTGCGTATATCCCAGCACATTATATAAGGGTCCTTCAACAAAATTGACAACACAACAATGTAAATTTGATATACAGGAGGATAGAAAACATATAAACATAATGCACTACATTTAACTTATGCTATACAAAAGAGGCACCATCCTTCCCCCCCCCAGACTACTTCAATGATTTTGCTATCATGGTGTGTGGTGTGCATAACAATAAGAATCATCATTGAAATAAATGGTTTGTAGTAAAAGTAGCTATGTATTTGAAAATCTGAAGGTGAAATATGAACTGAATCACACTATATTTACAATTCAGTGGTATGGTGACAGGTAAGTCTGGCGTAGACAAAAACTTGCACTCCTGAACTCCTGAAATACGCCTTTTATTTTTGTTGATAAATAATGTATATTCATAAAAGCACAAAGGGGCGCAACCCTAGTAAATGGTTTTAGTTATTTACAGTCTCATGCACAACTTTAAAAGGAATATTGCAAATATTGTTTAGTTTTGGATTTCCAGAAAAACTCTAGCTTTTATTTTACATATTTTGTCTTCAGTAAACCATTGACAGGATGAACTGATCAGGCAATCACATTCTATCACAAGACGCTGATTTATGATCTCTGCGAGAAAAGTTCACATCACACCTAACCTCTCTTCTTGACACTTAAAAAGGGAAGAAAAATACTTTCTTTGTTGTATGGAGTCTAATAACTTGAACTGAAAGAAGGTTTCTACAATATCTTACCTTCCGGCCTCCTGTATATAAATAATTTCCATCTTTTGAGAACTGGATCTGAAGGAAAAAAAATTGCTTTTACTTCTTGATACAATAATCAGAATCAAGTAAATGATGGGGAATTCTGACTTACATGTGTTACCCCACCTTCATGGCCATGCAAAACATATAAAAGTTCCATATTATCTTCTCTATATATTGCTGTGGTCTGGCTGTAAGAACCCATAGCTAGCAATCCAGTATGAGTTGGACAAAAAGCCAGAGCAGATATAATGCCTGTAACACAATTAGAAAAGTGAAGGGATATGTGCTTCATCGTTTCATTTGTCATCAGAAAATTTTAATCAGGTAGCTAAGAGCAAGTACCTGCTAGGCCTTCTTTATTCCCATGAAGTGTTGAATGTTGTTCAAAATCTCTACCAGGGCGATGTATGTCAAACACCCTAACAGCCTTGTTGTATCCAGCAAATATCCTACATGACAAAACAAGAGTAATAAAATCATTGGACCATCTGTTAATTTGCACCCAGAGACAACGCCTATGTTATCCATTAACTTTTAGTAGAGTGGTAGTTTATGCCAAATTAGAAGATATACTGGGGAAGTTTACATGACATCTGACAGAGGCAATTATAAACCCCTATCTCAAATAATGCACTAACCGCAGTTCATTATAAAGTATTAGCATCTCATTGGAGTCAAAGGTGATAATAACATATACAGCACCTCGTATTGCAATCTGAGAATCATTGTCCTTTTTAAATCATAATATAAAATCTGAAATAGCAGTAGTTGCAAATTATGAACCATTGTAAAAATCGTGCTTACTTCGTCCCATGAGGATTGAATGCAATTGAAAATGCGGCAGCAATTTCGTCCATGGCATCATATGCCCGGTATGTACAACGCAGCTGAAATTTTCAGTCAAAGGCAATGGTCATTAACCAGATATAATAATAAAGAAACCACAAATGCAGCAACAAAGCTGCTTGGAACATCTGTCAAAAGAGCATGTAGACTTTTAAAATGGCATGCTGTAATATAGATGCAGTAAATCTTAAGGGTTGGAACCACTATGTCTTCATGATGTAGGAGAGAACAGGTGTACAAATGGAATGGCACTTATACTATATGTTACAAAGCCATTTTTAAAGTCTTACAGTTCACTAAACTACTAATCTCTTTAGCAAAAAGTATATAAGCAGTAACAACTAAGCACCTCGCCCGAAGTAGCATCCCAAAGATGAATTGGATGGTCCCGAGTCGTACTTGCAAAAACACAGCTAACTGGGTCTGAAATGTCAACCAATTCACAGAATCAGACTTCCACTTCCACTACCATCAATCACTTGCAAATTCAATTCAAGTGTAACTGAAAGTATGTAATTCATAGCAAAAGCAGACAAGATTATAGAAGCACCTGAAGCAGACATGTATGGATACCAACAGAAGTCATATACCGACTCTCCCTCGTTCACAACAACATTAGCAGCATAGGAATCTGCATCTTAAGAGTTACACCATCAATATTTGTATGACAACAAAATAAAGCATGTGAGTATAACAAGCTTAGACACAAAAGAACCCGTAATTCGCTTTACACATTGGCACGAATTAGTTAGAATTCTAGTTCTTAATCATTCTCAGCAAAGAGAAATTAGGCATTTGCTATTACCCCTTATTATCTTACTTGAATGCAAACTCACCTTCATCAGAAATTGTAGACCAAGTGCTACCATCACCACCACTTCCATAATCTGGTCTGTTGAAGACAAAACACTCAGTAATTGTGAAAAATATAAAAAATAAAAAATTTCGTAGTCTCAGCCAAATGACAAAATACAAGCAGGAAAACAAATTAAACTCTTCAATAAAATTATTTCCAAAATTCTACTCAAACAGCGCTCCTTTATTTATAATAATACTACTTTGAATAAAACGGGGAAAATAAAGAAGGAGAAAAGGCAAATAAGTAGCATAACAAACTCACAATGTGAACACACGAAGCGTGTTGTCCTCAGAGCTTGTAAGGAAGCACGATCCATCCGGTGACCTACAACCAAACAAAAAAAGTTCACAATGTAAGAACAAAAAAAATCAAATAAAATTGCTCAGAGCACAGCAGGGAAATTACTAAATGTACCATTTGACGCCTTTTAGAAAGTTGTTAGGGTTGGGGCCGGTCCTGAACTGGTGGTAGAAGTGGTAGGTTCTATGTGGCGGAACATCGAACCGAACCACAGGCGACGAGTGCTCTTCCTGGGTAGCTTGTGTAATTTCTGCAACTCCGGATGGCGAATTGGACTGGTGTTTCTCCTCTTCCTCTTCTCCCATTGCTTCCGTCACAGACAGCGATGACCAAAGCGCGGCGTTTTAGTTGGACTCGGTCCCTCGGAGTTCGTCTTTGAGATTTAGGCGCTAAAATGGTACTCGGAGCTGAGGTGGACACTGGGCTAGTGAGGTTCAATTGGACCAAGATGACCTACTGGTTTAAGGACAAAGTTCTCATCCAAAGGCTTTAAAATTGAAGCGTGCTCAAATTCCATATGATTTTTACCTGTATTTTAAAAGAATTACACATTTTCTAAAATATGAGAGAATTATGTGCTTTATTAAAAATGTATAATTTAAAAAAAAAAAAAATGTGAAACCATAAATTTTAGACACGTGTCAATTCGTCTGTTTGGGATTGCATTTGAGTGATATAAAAATGCTTTTAACACTCAAAAAGTTCGTTTGAAAAAAAAAAGTATTCGTTTGGTAAAAAAATTAAAAGCCTTTTAAATTGGTCAAAAAACATAAAAATGACCAAAAAACACTTTTGACAAAAGCTTAAAAATGAAGTTTTGCCCAAAAGTTCTATTTGACTTAAAAGCTCTATTTCTCAAATGCAATCTCAAACATGTTCTTAATCAAATAAAAATTCTCCACCCTAATTAGAGAAAAAGTTTATCAATTTTTATATCAAGTATTTATTATTTCTAACATACAATAATATGTGATAATTATTAAGATAATAAATTTGTATTGATAAAAGTGATAAATACTAGTATTTTTAAATCTCAATTATTGTAAACAAAACGAGATTTAAAAAATGTGACAAATAATGTGACAAATAACTCTTTATAGTTAAAAAGTGACAAATAACTTTCATGTGATATGCATGTGTTACCGAATACAAAGCCAACCAAAATGATAGTTACTTTTTAAGAAAAACTTTACAAATTTCTCCTGAACTTTACTCATTTGGAAAGAACTTTCAAAGTTTAAAAACTCTTAATTTCACTCCCTTGAACTTTTAATTAGATGCAATATACCCATCTATTAGGGTTTAGCATTAAACAAATGTTAAAATTGATGAAACAATCTTTATAACCCTAAAACTTATATAAAATTCTAAATTTACCCTTAATTTCCATTAAATTTTTTATTGAAAAGTTGAAGATATTTTGGTATTTTCATAGCCTATGTTAAGATTTAACGCCAAATCCTAACGGAGGGAGTATATTGCATCAAATTATAAATTTGACATGTGAAATTGAGAGTTTTTAAACTTTTGAGAGTCTTTTCAGAACATGTGAAAGTTAAAAGAGACTTTTATGAAGTTAACCATTTTTATGTTTGTTATAAAATGAAAAACATACCTTGAACTTGCAAAATCTCTAGCGAACTTTTATAAGATCAAGGGAAAATTACACTTTACCACCCAAAAGTTGGCAGCGTTTTTCAATTCAATCTCCAATGTTTCAATTTTTGCAATCCACCCCTCCAAAGTTTCAATTTTTTACAATTCGGCTATTTCGTCAGTCAAAACCATTTTGAATGACAAAACAGTGATCATGTGACTCGCACGTGATCACTGCTGGCCTTTTTGTACCCAAAATGCCCTCACCCACAGCAAACGGCATCGTTTGGTGTTGTTCCTTCGCCAGAGTTCGTTGATGGGTCATTGCTCGAAAATTTGCCTTTACCTGCAACAAGATGGAGAGCCCAAATGACGAACTCTCCTGCAACAGATCGGAATCTCCTCCTTTGCCCCCTTTAGCGTTCAAAGACAAAGTCCCCCTTTAACACTAAATTAATTCAAACTTTGAATGTCATTTTCTACAAAATTAATTCAAATTTTAATTATTCATTTTGTTGACAGTCTTCCTAAAGGGATTGCACAAGTCAATTTGCTGCTTGTATGTTTTGTTTGTTGGTGGCATACAGATCTTCAGGAAAACCATGTGTTGTATTTGGATTGGTTAGGTCTAAGCTCAAAGACAGATGTTGGGATCCTAGAAAGCTAACACATTGCCCCACGCCTTGTCCTCTTCCATGTGCTTGCCCCACACCTTGTTCTCTTCCCACAGACGAGCTAGATCTAAGCAAAGCCAACCAAGTTCGAAGCCAGGTTTTGGGGATTCAACGAACTCCGGCTAAGGAAAAGCACCAAACTGTGATTAATGAAAACCGTGATTCTGTGAAACTTGTAAGAATTAGAAAGCACTGAACCTGAGAATGAGATATTTGAGAGAAACTTGTTAGAAACTTAGACCGTTAATCGTGTTACTTGTTAGAGAAAGAGAGAGAGAGGAAAATAGAGAGACAAACCTGAGAACTGAATGGAAAGCTGGAGCGGTGGTCCTGTGTAGATCGGAGCGGCGTGGGTTAGCCTGGGTTGGGTTGGGCGTGGGTCACGTGGGTTGGGCGTGCATGCCTGATGGAAAAGCATGGGGGTATTTTGGGTACAAAAAGGCTAGCAGTGATCACGTGTGGCGCACATGATCACTGTTCCGTCAGTCAAAGCCGCTTTGACTAATGGAATGGCCGAATTACAAAAAATTGAAATTTTAGGATGGTGGATTACAAAAATTGAAATATTGGAGGTCGAATTGAAAAACGCTATCAACTTTGGAGGAGTAAAGTGTAATTTTCCCTAAGATCAAAGTGAATGCCAAAAAGCTAAAATGAGGTAACTTTTTCCATGGATAATGTTGGTTAGTTTTGAATAAAGAACAATTAGTTAATGATCTATAAAGTAGGGTTGTACAAATGATGGTGGTTAGCGGATATTATAGCTAACTGCACCACTTTATATGGTTAGCAATTTTGAAGAATCACTAATCGCACTATCTTAAATCGTTAGCAATTTTGAGTTATTGCTGGTTAGTGGTTATTTACGTCCAAACTTCACTGCGATAACCATATGTTAGGTATAGCCTTTTAGGCATATTTCGGACCGCTTCTAGGATATGTTTTAGATTATTTTAGTACAATATTGAACATGTTTTGATGTTGAAGTATGAAATATTATACCAAATAGACTATACACATATTAAACGATAACATAGTTAGCAGTAATTAACCGTTTTGTTTACCTTACCACCGCTAATAGCACTGGTATAAGCGATTAATAGTTAGCGACGATTAATAAGTTATTAACTATTAATAAGCAAGCCACCAAGTGAGGGGAAAAAAAGTTCTTAAAGCCATCAAAGGTGAACTATCTGACCAAGCTACTATGAAATAGTGAGGTTCGATGTATGATTTTCTTTAACGAACAAAAAGTAACTCTCTCATAGATTGGCATTGTATTCTGATTTATCAAGAAAAAGAAATTGGAGAAGAAAGAAAAAGAAATGCTATACTTTTTTTAATTTTTAATTTTTTAAATTGACATCCGACACATTTTATAAAATAATAAATCTCATAAAACAATAGAGTTAAATATTTGTCATGGCCCAAAATTTTCTCTATGTTTTCTCATACCCTTTTGGGCAAGGCGGCTAAGAAATACCTAAAAAAAATCCATCTCCTTCACCTACCCATTTGGAGATGGCAGGAGAAAGTCCAAAAATTTTCTTCTCCTTTGTCTACCCATACGGCCATTGCGGAGAAAATATCCCCATAGCCTCACCCCTTTTTTCTTTTTTCTTTATTTATTTTTTATTTTTTTAATAATTTTAGTTTCGAATTTTTTTATTTTTAATTAGTAGAGACACGTGTCGACTTTTTAAGAACGTTGACGTGAATTTTTAGACGAAAATTTGATAGAAATACCATCTCTATTTTTAACCATTATTGAGGTACTATTTATAATACGAAATAAAATCGGACAAAAAAATAAAATTATGAAATAAGATGGGGTAAAAAAGTATTTAACCCAAATTAATAACATATTACTTGAAATCACTCGTGGGGGAGAAAAGAGGTATCGATTTTGGAAAATCTGAAACGGCGTCCAAATCCTTCAGGCTTCAGACGTTTTCTTAGAGCAGAACGATGTCGTTTGGTTAAAAAAAGTTTATTCTTTTTTTTTTTCGACTCAAAAATAGTATAATCAAAACTAGACTGTTTTTCTTTTTTCTTTTCCTAAGCGACATCTTCTATCCATAGCGAAAAAGACAACAAGCTTTGCTCCTCCGGAAAACGGTCATTCCAATACAAACGCTCTGTGCTGCGTGGAGATCATTGAGTGAGCGACTGAACCCCCCTCCCATATTTTCCCACTCTTTCACTTTACGGTGCGTACGGTTACTCTTTGTATTAATTTTTGGTATTCACGTTCGACACATTTGTGGCTATCCAATCGGTAAAGGGCCGAAATTGCAAATTTTTGTTGTGCTAGGAATTTATGGGTGATTTTTGTTTGTACCATTTATGCAATACTGAGTGAATTTTACGAGTGAATCATGTTCATCGTCTAGAATCAAGATTGTTGCTGATATCAGTTTCCGAAATATGAACTAATCTTTGTGATCGTACAATGATTAAAATTGTTACCAGTGATTGCTTTCTTATATCTGATAAGGACCATAAGGTGTAGATTAAGACAAGGCCATGTTGAGTTGAGTTGAGTTGAGTAAGATCTGGGTCAGGGAAAGATGGTGAAAGAAAGTGGATACATGGTCATGAATTTGGTTAATCAATTTGTATTCAAGTTTGAGATGTTGGTATTAGACTCTGATTTCTGTGTGATGATTTGAATTAATGGTTTTTGTCTCATTTTCGAATATTTTCTAGAAATGGGAGCATATCTCTAACTGGGAGATTATCGATAAAATGTCGCTTGCAAATCCGTTAAAGAAGTTAGCGTCGTGTGTTATCCTTGATTTGGATGGTACACTTCTTAACACAGGTTAGCTTGTGCTCTTGGCGTCGTTTATAATTTTGGTTTTTTAATTTTCGTAATTAATCATCGTGCTCATTGTTATTTATTTCTTATTGTCCTATGCTGATGCAATCATATTTTCATAAAATAGCTAATTGCTTTCTGTTGATGTTAATTCTGTTCTCTTACTTTGTCATGACTTTTATTTTTCGATCCATTTACAGATGGCCTTGTAAGTGAGGTTTTAAGAGGTTTCTTGGGTAAGTATGGAAAGCAATGGGATGGAAGAGAAGTTCACAAAATACTAGGAAAGACGCCATTTGAATCTGGGGCTGCTATTGTGGAAGATTATGAGCTTCCTTGCACTACAAGTGAATTTTTGTCAGAAATCAACCCAATTTTCTCTGAAAAGTAATTATCTATTATGCTTTTTAATGAGCTTAGATTCACAGATACCTTGAAAATATCTGGTTAATAAGCTCTTGAAAACTGAATTGCTTGATGGTTTAAGCCTATATGAGAGTAATAAAACCATAGCTACTCATTTACTCACTATTTTGCAGTCAAGCATTTGGCCTTTTATCGCAAACTTTTGAGCCTCTATTTACAATTATAATTGTAGGTGGTGCAACATCAAAGCACTTCCAGGTGCCAATCGTTTGATTAAACATTTCAGCAGTCATGGGGTCCCAATGGCATTGGCATCAAACTCTCCGAGGGTAGACATAGAAAGCAAAATTTCCTCTCATCAAGGTATACTTTTTCAAGCCTTAATAACTTAGTGCAACTTGGTTGGGAAATTTGCTTGTAACATGCATCAAATTATCCATTGTGTTTGTCATTTCTGAGAATATTTTATTTTCCAATTTATAGGGTGGAAGGAATCCTTCTCTGTCATCATTGGTGGTGATGAAGTGACATCTGGGAAACCATCTCCTGAAATGTGAGATGCAAGAGCCTAGTTTTTGACCTTAGACTTCTTTTTTTAGTATTTTTGGTCTGAGTGTAAAGTCCATGTTAGTATGATATTCTAACTTTGTGGTTTCACTACGTAAGATTCCTTGAAGCAGCTAAAAAGCTAAATGTTGAGCCTTCAGCCTGTCTAGTCATTGAAGATTCTATGTAAGTGACCTAACTTTCAATTCTAGAAATTCTGAATTTTGTCCTTTCAATGTATTATCCTGCCCATAGCTTTTTATAGCACACATTTTCCCTTAAGGATTTACCCATGGTTTACATGCACTTAATAGTATAGCTGCTTATATTTAAAGTCTTGGATAGAAGAATTAAGTTGACAACTGAGTCCATGGCCAAACATGAAACCTTGAACGCTGGCATTTTTTTTTTTTTTTTTTTGGTTTTGCATACAAACTATTTCCTAATAAGCAGTCAAAGTTCTTACTTCCCTTACAACTTGCCATGTGCTCTATTGGAGTAAAAAATATATTCATAAATAATGTCTTCTCATGTCTTCATACATGTTTTTGACTTAGATTGGCGAGAAAATAAATTTTGACGGTAGAAATTCCATCTAGATTACTTGGAGCCCTGTATTCTAAATCTCGTGAAGCCATTAAGCTACTCAAGTCAATGTGGTTCCACCATCATATTCCACGTCATCTGCCGTTGAGGCAGAACTAGTCTAATTTATAACTGTTGGAAGTACATACTAACTCTCTGTTTGTTGCAACCATTTCGATTCTCAATTTATTACATCACTTATTAATGTTAGAGATTAAAATTACCTGGTAACTGGTTTTGGTGGGTGGGGTCAGTTACCCGTAGGAGTTTGATTAACGGTGAAGATTGTTGTACAGTATGCGTTTGCGACGTGCAATTAATCTGAGTAAAGTTCTCCTATGTTATCAAAAAGAAAAAAAAAAAAAAAAAAAACTTAAGCTTTTGATTTTTCTAGGACTTAGGTTGCACAAATTTCAGTAGCCATATAGAGCATTGCCTTTTCTTATATCTATTATCGCTCAGAATGCTGAAATGATCAATAGCTTTGAATTTATTTGACATTCATTCTGTTGTGCAAGATTCACAGTTTGAAATAATTAGGCTCAAACCTTTATAGAGCTCTGAAAAGTACTTTATCTGAATTTCAGTGTATGAATGTCAATTCTTAAATGACTTGTTCTATTGCTAGAATATGTGCATGAAGTTTACTTAGGTAGATGCATCTTTTACCTTTCATACCTTTGTTAGATGTGCAACTCTGTATTTCTTGTTTTCTAAGGCTGCTTCTTTCTTCATTTAAGTTCTGGCACGGTTTTTGTATCTCTCAAGCATATAAGGTGTCTGTTCCACTAGTATTACTATCTAATGAAAAACTATGCCAGCATAATTGTACATAACATTTTAGCGTTTCATATGCTATGATTGTCCGCTCTTTATATGTTGAACCATGGTACATAGTATATGCGGTTTTGTTCTCTTTTTGGAGGACTGACCATTTTGTTATCCCTCAGTGCATGATATTGGTTGTATACTGATTTGTACATAGATTAGCATTGTTATTTATTTGCAAAGGTTTGAATGATAATGAGGATTTCAATAATAAATTTGTTTCCTTCGATGTTGTGTATATATATATATATATATATATATATGTATTCTTAATTGTTGTATATTTGGCTGTCAGACCAGGTGTTACAGCCGGTAGGGCTGCTGAAATGGAAGTGGTTGCTGTGCCATCCATTCCGAAACAATCCCATCTTTACACTTCAGCAGACGAGGTGATAAACTCTCTGCTTGATTTGCGACCTGAAAAGTGGGGCCTACCTCCATTTGAAGATTGTAAACTCCTCTCAATCTTTGTTTTAACCAAGTTTAGTCAGTTCTATTTGTATCAACCATTTTTAATGGAACCATTGATTTGATGTTGCAGGGATAGAGGGCACTTTGTCGATAGAACCTTGGCACATTGGTGGGCCAGTCATTAAGGGATATGGTCGTGGCTCAAAGGTACTTGGAATCCCTACAGGTGTGTATGAACCCCAAGAGTTGTTTTCCTTTGTCTCATTCAGCTCAAATTGTTATGAAATTTTTCTTGACCTCTGAATGTTTTTTGCTTTGAATCACAGTATTAATTTTACTTTAAGTAGCCTGAGTTGGTCTAAATGTCTTCCAGTCGCTCATGTGGTTGCTCCCAATGTATCCTTCAGCTCCCACTTTGGCTGATTGAGCTTGAGATTATTGAGATGTCATTTATGTTAGTAAGCTTAGATCGAACCTATCCAATTTCTGCAGTGCGATGCTTGGCTCTTCATGGACTAGCTGTTACTACCTTTTTTTTTGGTTCAATATCAGCAATGCAGTTCATCTAATGATAAACCTAACCTGAATTATAGAGTTACAACATAATCAAACCCGAACAAACAAAATGTTGAATTGAATCGCACCAGTCTCTTATGGGGGTTATTACACATTATATATGCACTATTTCGTTCTCTTTTGCTTGATAATTTTGTGGCATTATGTTAATCTAAAAAGTTCTTTATATTTTCAGCTAATCTCTCCACCGAGGGTTATTCAACTCTCCTTTCAGAACATCCCTCAGGGGTATATTTTGGTTGGGCTCGAGTATCAAATAGAGGCGTTTTTAAAATGGTCATGAGCATTGGTTGGAACCCATATTTTAACAATACAGAAAAGACTATAGTGAGTGTAACGAGACACAAATTGTAGCCTCTGAATTTCTTTTTTCCTTTTTTTTTTCCTGGTTAACTCGAGTTTATAATGCAGGAGCCATGGCTGCTTCATGACTTTGCTGAAGATTTCTATGGGGAGGATTTGCGTCTTGTTGTAGTTGGTTATATACGACCTGAGGTGCTATTACATTAGATTACTTTTTCGCATTTTTATGTCCCCTTGTTAGTCCATTTGGCTTTGCGATTTTCACTAGTCAATAGTGCAATTTCAAACAAAATCATGAAAAATATATTGTTTGGGAGTGCTTCTTTTAAACAATTGCGGTTTGAAAACATAGAAATATAAGTATTTTTAAGTTGCAATTAATGAGGTGCATTTTTAAAAATGCATGATTTAAAGGGTAAACTGCGATTTTACCAAACACTCAATTGTCTTTGTAAAAATCGTGTCTTTAAATTACACATTTTGAAATCGTTAAATCCTAATTGACCCTATTCTATTGTTCTTCCACTCATGCTGAATGTTGGTGTGAAATGTAATAGGCCAACTTTCCATCCCTTGAGAGCCTGGTTGCAAAGATTCACGAGGACGGGAGAATTGCAGAGAGAGCTCTTGATCTTCCATTGTACTCAACTTACAGGGACGACCCATATCTGAAACCCTCTATCAAGGATGGTGGTCATTTTTGAAATTTTCAAAGTATATCTTGCCGACGTTGTTGGCTAGAATGGTAATTGGAGTTGTTGCTTCCTCTCATTTGAAAAGGAAATTCTTTCCTTTTGAATGAGATTCTATGCAGTCCCATGAACACAAATGGGTATGATGTTATGTGGGAAGACAAAAGTCATTCTATATTGTTTATTACGACTCATTTATAAGAAGCAATGAAGAAAGATAATCATTGAAGGGTCTTGTTTTGTGGTTGTTTATTCAGGGAGCTGAAGTGTATTTTTCCTGTAATAAAATATGAAACTTCATACAACTGAAAGTTCATAAGATAGGATCGAAAGAGAATTGTTTTTGAGTTCCTCATACTCATTATGGTTAGAATTGTTTTGTTTTTTTTTTGTGTTATTTTTTGGGGAGATCATTATGGTTAGCATTGAATAAATAAGATATTTACTATCAATATCTCAAATCAATGGAATGGTGGGTTCTATTTATTGTCAAGATAAGTTATATTTTGAATCTCTTTTATTGGTATCACTTATAAGTAATAGTAAATTTGGGCTGCTAATCAATACTGAGAACCTTGCCCCTATTAATTTGTACTGCTTATGAGTAATATTGCATTTATAATCTATCAATGTGATAGGTACCATTTGTTTCTCTTTGTGTGTATGTCTCAGAAAACCTGAGCGTGTGGAGCGGCATAAATTGTTGATTGCGTGTCTATTGATCTAGTAGCAAGTACCACCATGAGTAGAAGATAGTTTGAACTTGAAAGTATGGTAAGGGGTAGTCGTAGCTTAATCAGCTAAAGACCACGTCTCATGAAGTGAAAGTCATTAGTTCAAATTCTTTCTTTTATTTTCCTCTATTTGTGCAGACATGTCAAAAAAAAAAAAAACATGAAACAACCGGTCTGAAGATCCTGAAAGTATGTACTTTTCAAAATAATGCCTTTTTTTTTTGTTTTCTTTTTTAAATTTCAAAATAATGTCTTGCTTACGAGAGTTGGGGAATGTTGAAGATACGAAGAAATTGGATAAAGGGAAAATATGCAATTCTAGTTGTAATAAAGACGTTGGAATGGGTACATGTCAAACACTATTCTTCTCTGATTATACTTTGAACAAGTTGTAAAATAAGAAAATGCCATTCTAGTTGTACTTCTAGTTGTACTAAAGACGTTGGAATGGACCACCAAGGTGGTAGTCGAGATGGTAAAGCAGCCGGGTAAACCCTCCCCTCCAGGGGCACGAGTTCGAACCCGCTTGCGGTAGTAGTGCGTGTTCAACTCTGGGCTTTACCAACTCGCACCTTTGTGGGGCTGTGGTGACGGGCTCGCCGCTTAGGCAGTAGCTATGGCTCAAACCGGACATTCCATGGCGAGGGGGGGCCCCTATGGTCACGCCCAGGGGGGGAAATCTACACTGGTCGCCCCTCCCCCCTCTTTTAATTAGAAAAAAAAAAAAAAAAGACGTTGGAATGGAGACATGTCAAACACTACTCTTCTCTAATTATACTTTGAACCAATTGTAAGATAGAATATGTTTGGGGTGCTACAATTTTTAGTATAATGTTCAATTTGCTTCGACGTAAAATGTTTTCTGAAAAATGTTTCCCTATTTTTCAGTGTTTGGTTCGACAGAAAATTGTGGTCAAACTGAAAACATTTTCGATTGATCAGGAAAACCTTCTTTAATTTTCATAAAATGATTTCTCCTTTTTAAAACCGTAAACTATTTTTCGAGTTTGAACTTCTTCTTCTTGCATGCACTATCTCTCACAATTCATTCTCCATTGTTGTCGGAGGGTGCTGGGATCCGCCACTATCTATCAAAGTTCTCCATAATCTGCCACATACCACCGGAGATCACCGGAAGTTGTCATCCAATGCCTCCACCGAAGGTTGCCAAAAGTCGCCAGCTAGTTTTGGCTACCATCAAAAGTCACTAGCCATTACCCACCTTCATTGATTTTTTGTACAACGCTGAAACTATTTTCTAACGAAAAATATTTTATGTTGAAACAAATGGAGCCTAAGCCTTTTACAACCTTGATGTGGCAGTTCATAATTGATGAAATGAGTAAGACCTCCATAATTTGCCACTGTTCATCGAAATTATCCATAATTTGCCACCTGCCACTAGAGATCACCGAAAGTCGTCGCTAGACGTCACCACCAAAGGTTGCTGGAAATCTTCGGCCATTTTTGGTTGCTATCAGAGGTAATCGGCCATTGCCCACCATCAATAATTTTTTGTACGAGTCAAAAGCTGAAATATTTTATGTCGAAACAAATGAAGCCTAAACCTTTTACAACCTTGATGTGGTAATCCATAATTGATGCAATGACTAAGCTCTTATTCCCAAAGTGTGAAGAGTGAAATTGCTTATTCATTTAATCAATTATGGACTCCTACTCAATAATCGGAGTGCGGGAGAAACCAATGGTAAACATCTTTTTAGTAGTCCGGTAGTTTCTTAGGCTCTGTTTGGCAAAGGCCAAAAATTGGCTTGATACTATTCATAAAAAATTTCAACTTTCAACATTCCTAAATTTTATATTATATCAATCACATTTTACTACTATTTAAATAAAAAAAATTACTACAAAAAACAAATTTTTTTTTTTTTTTTTTTTTTTTTCACTTTTTTACAGCAAACACTCGTACTTTTTCTTGTATCAATTAATTTTTGTTACAGGAAAAGGCCAAGAAAAGCCCCAAGGCCATTACCAAACTGGTTCAAACAGAACCTTAAAAAGACATGTGATAAAGATAAATTTGCCGGCCATTTATTTTCTTTATTCTTTCCCTTTCAGCTCAGGTATCACCCTTCTGTAACATCACATGGCTAAAGTCTAAAGAGTTCATACAAAAGAGCATCTCCATCTTTAACTCTAAATTTTAACTATTAGCTTTTTATATGTTAACTAAAAGCACTTTATACCTAATCATTATTTTTATATTATTTATTTATTTATTTTATTTAAGAGAAAGATAGAGAGAGAGAATTTTTTTACAGTGCCTCTCTAAACTTTCATTGTAGCTCAAATATATTTTAGAGTAGGGATGAGTAATTGAATGTGGGTCTGTTAGGGAAGTTCTATCTAAATTTTAGGTAGTAATCCATTTTAGTTAACTCAATACAAATGCTCAATCTGACACCTAATTTAAACCAAGATTCAATTATTTTGTATACCAAAAACTTCTATAAAAATCCCAGGATTGCTTGGGTGGATAATAGCATTCTAAGATGAGCAATTTCTTCTAATAATCAAAACAATAATATGTTACAGTACACAGTGAAAAAAGAGTAGCTTCACCCGTATTTTTTCAAGCGAATCAAATAGTATAAGTAATGCCTGTTAACAATAATTTTAGTATAGAGGTGTCCTCTAACTTATGCCTACTAATGCCTAATAGACTGAAAATTACTCAAGTTCTATATTTATAGGTTAGGTAAGAGGTCCTCTATTAAAACTTTTTTTTTAATTATTCCTCCCATCATAGAAAAAATTAAAAAATCATAATAAAATCAATTCCAATTACGATTTCACAAGGTACACTTTATTTGAAATAAATTATCGAACATTTAATTTATTTCTAATTAAAGCGTGACATGTAGGCCACACTTTAATAATTAACAAATTTCTAACATGTCTTACGTATGCTGCTAACACTTTTTTCTTAAAAAAAATTTTAATTTTTTTTTTATCAAGTGCTCCAATTGCTTCTAGAACAATTATCAAGGTGGGAAATAGAGATCTGAAAAGGCATTATTCAAGGTGGGAAACAGAGATAATAAGATCTTGGAAGTATGTACTTTTCAGAATAATGCCTTGCTTACGAGAGAGTTGGGGAATGTTGAAGATACCGAGAAATTGGATAAAGTGAAAATATGCTATTCTAGTTGTAATAAAGACGTTGGAATGGGTAAATGTCAGACACTATTCTTCTCTGATTATACTTTGAACAAGTTGTAAGATAAGAAAATGCTACTCTAGTTGTACTAAAGACGTTGGAATGGAGACATGTCAAACACTATTCTTCTCTAATTATACTTTGAACCAATTGTAAGATAAGAAAATGTTGGGGTAATACAATTTTTACTATAATATTCAATTTGTTTTAACATAAAATGTTTTCTGAAAAACGTTTGAAACGTCCAAGTTCTAAAGGTAGAGCGATTAGAAGCAATTGTAACATATTGTTATTAAAATTTATTACTCCTACCTTACGTTCACCACAAAAACATAACATCACAAGAGCACTAAAAACCCTAACAGATTTTATTAAAAATCTTTGAAAAATGTTGGAGATTTTGTAAATCATTTACTTACATGATTTGAAATTGCATTACCTTTCATATTTTTAATGCAAAGTTTTATTCAATCATATGTCATGGTTTAAGAATTCTACGTATTACAATTACCTTATTTTTATGAGTTATGTATGAATGCGATTATAATTGAAAGAAGCTCACAAGGTTTCCTGGTATATTATACAATTATAAATGAACTTACAAGAGCATATGAATTGTTACATGTGCATTCATATTTATAAATGTTTAACTCAGAGGCACTGCTATAGTCACGAATGGTACCGGATCGCATGGATAGCATGGCAAACATACCAAAGGACGGTTACGAGAAGGTGTGTGCTATCGGCCAGGTGGCCTTCACCTAGGGGAAGTCCCCAACCCGGTAGCTCTCTCCTGTGATGACAAGATGAGCTTATAGGTCCTTCGGGACAAGCCAACGTGTGCCATTCATAGTAAAATTGTAGTTATGGGTCAAAGGGTAAAACATGATTTTATTTTGAAAGAAAAGTAAAAAGAAGTGCTTACTTATTTTATAACTAACTTGCTATTCTTGCTTTAATTGATAATCATTTTATTAATTATTGTTATGCATGACTGAGATTATAGCAGAAAAATTTGCATAGCATGTTTTATAGCATCTTGATGTTATGGCTAGAGTTGTTATAGCAAACATTCATAATTTTTTCCGTATCAATTAATTTTTGTTACAGGAAAAGGCCAAGAAAAGCCCCAAGGCAATTGCCAAACTGGTCCAAACAGAACCTTAAAAAGACACGTGATAAAGATAAAGTTGCCGGCCATTTGTTTTCTTTATTCTTCCCTGTCAGCTCATATATCACCCTTCTGTGACATCACATGGCTAAAGCCTAAAGAGTTCATACAAAAGAGCATCTCCATTTAACTCTAAATTTTAACTATTAGCTTTTTATATGTTAACTAAAAGAACTTTATACCTAATTATTATTTTTACATTATATATATATATATATATATATATATATATATAAGAGAAAGATAGAGAGAATTTTTTTACAGTGCCTAGCTCTCTAAATTTTCATTGTAGCTCAAATATATTTTAGAGTAGGGATGACTAATTGAATTTGGGTCTGTTAGGGGAGTTCTATCTAAATTTTAGGTAGTAATCCATTTTAGTTAACTCAATACAAATGCTCGATCTGACACCTAATTTAAACCAAGATTAAATTATTTTGTATACCAAAAACATCTATAAAAATCTCAGGATTGCTTGGGTGGATAATAGCATTCTAAGATGAACACTTTTTTTTTTTTTTTTGACATGTCTGCATAATAGGAAGAGGAAGATTCGAATTAGTGACCTCCGCTTCATTAAGCGTGGTCCCAGCCGATTGAACTACTTCTTAGGGACAAAACAATAATATGTTACAGTACGTAGTGAAAAAAGAGTAGCTTTCACCCAAATTTTTTCAAGTGAATCAAACAGCATAATAATGCCTATTAATATTAATAATTTTAGTAGAGAGGTGTCCTCCAACTTTTGCCTACTAATGCCTAATAGTTGGAAAATTACTCAGGTTCTATATTTATAAGTTTGGTACGTAAGAGGTCCTCTATTAGAACTTTTTTTTTTTAATTATTCATCTCATCATAGAAAAAAATTAAAAAATCATAATAAAATCAATTCCAATTACGATTTCACAACGTACACTTTATTTGAAATAAAGTATCGAACACTTTTGAAATAAATTATCGAACATTTAATTTATGTCTAATTAAAGCGTACGTATACGTACGCTGCTAACACTTTTTTTTTAAAAAAAATTAATTTTTAATTTTTAATTTTTAATTTTTTTTATCAAGTGCTCCAATTGCTTCTAGAACAATTATCAAGGTGGGAAATAGAGAGAACTTTGGGACCTAATTAACATAGCTATTGCTGTCGGTGCCGAGAGGCTATATATATATATATAAGTTGAGATACATACAACTTTCACAAACTTCAAACTAAATCTTGAACGACAAAACTTAGAGATTCAAAATTCACTTCCCTGGCTTCTTTGCATTTGTTTTCTTAGCTAGCAACCTGCGAGATCGAGGTATGTCGTTTTTCCTTTCTATGTTATATAAGAGCTACCATGCACCTGCCATCAATGTATTTATGCAATCATTGTGTTTATATAGTTTGTCCATATAGTTTGTCTTCACCCTTGTTGTCATCATATATATATATATATAGATTCAAAATTCACTTCCCTAGCTTCTTTGCATTTGTTTTCTTAGCTAGCAACCTGCGAGAGGTATGTCGTTTTTCCTTAATTTCTATGTTCTATAAGAGCTACCATGCACCTGCATGCCATCAATGTATTTATGCAATCATTGTGTTTATATAGTGTTAAATATGCTATGATACCATGTTAGAATGTTTTGATACCATGTTAAATATATTGGATAATATATTAGAAGCGGAAGAAAGAGAGAGAGACGAGAGAGAGAGTGGAAGCATATGTGACTACATCTCTTCTATTATGATTATGTTGATAATGAATACAAATGCCTCTATTTATAAAAAGGCAAGTAACCTAATAGACTAAGAATACCTAAGAAAGTAAATAACCCTAACATAATATTCTTAACATATAGTTTGTCTTCACCCTTGTTGTCATCATATATATATATATATATATATATATATATAGCTGAATCTTAGTTGTCAAATTTTAAGTCAAGTCTTTTTTTTTTTAATTCTTTTTAATTTTTTTTTTCACTTCAAAAAAAAAACAAAAAAAAAAATAATAATAATAAATAAAAAAGATGAGAGTTGGCTTAAAATTAGACAAGTGGAATAACATCAACAACTTTTTCTTTGGGATGAGAAGGGGGTTGGGGTGATTCTTTCAGTCATATGGTCATAATTAAAGTTGACGCAATTTTCAATCTACATATCAAAAGGTTCAATATCAATATTTCAGAACAAGTGAAATAGAATGGGATGACAAAGCCAACACTAATGCAATAATCTTGATTTATTTCACTCAAATATGCAGACACTTAAAAAACAACACAAAAAGAACAACTAGGTTCACCTTTATACTTACAAATACAATATGGTCATCAAACAAACAAACAAGGTTCACCTTTAACTTTCACATGCTACTAAGGAATATTTAGAGTTTCAGACCTTCGATTGGAGCAAGCTTCATAATGTTAGGAAGATAACTCAAAGATCTATAAAGTCATATTTCACAAGAGTTTGCTAATTCCAATGTTTATTAGGTCAAACGAGCTGTCTAAAAGAAGTCCCGTAAACCTCCATTCGCTAGCCCATTCAAACGGTGCTGCAATCAGAGAATAAAAGTCATGTTTTTTTTGTTTTGTTTTATTGCCGTCTGAATGGGAAATTAAATGTTCTGTTCGAACGGCCAACGCAGATTTGTTAAAATCGACTTATTTCGTATTATTATTAGGGTTAAGAGTTTGAGGAGCTATAAATACATGTTTATAGTCCCAAGAACGTAACTTTATGATATTTTATCAGTTTTTCAATAAGAAAGCTCAGCGTTTGAGTTTATTATATCTTCTGTCCTCAAATACTAGATAGATTCTTGTGTTTTGAGAAGAATTCATTAGATTCTTGATAAACTCAAGGTTTTAAAAAGGATTGTTTCTTTCTAGCTTGGTGTTTGTCTTTGCAACTCACGACGTTATGCTGCATCAAAAATAAAAGAAAAATAAGGATGTGATACCATGAAAAGTGATAAGTATTCGTCACATATATACCACCGGCACTCAATGAGATTTCATTCCTTGTCACACTTTTTCAAAGGAGCACTACCATCCACTTGCACACACCTATTTGATCTTCAAAAAAATGCTTTCATCTTTCAATTTCAGGAACACTGATCAAGTAGCAAATTAATAGTTAGCTGTAATATTATTCCTGGGAATCAAATCCATTGGAGTGAGAGTGCCTAAACAATGCACTTCATATATTCTAATCAAATCCATTGATGATTAACCAATGAGGGTGATCTCATGGAAATTCAAAGTATGCATGAGACATTTATGTGTCATACTTTTGACATTTGGTTGTGGAAATTAATGCTACGAGAAATTTAGTGTAAGCGTAAGACCTACAAACATTCAAGAAGCGGATCATTTCCAGTCCTTCAAGGACTGAAGAGTATTCAGTTCACGATTGGGATTTCCCTAGAGAAATCCCAAGGTTACTAATGAGCCATGTCAGCCTCCACTTTTAGGTTAATTTATAGAATGTGTTTTTTTTAAGAAAAAAAAAATTGCAGAATATATAGGTGACGTTGGGGTGGCTTTGGCCACCCCAGACTGGCTGATTTGGGGGTGGCCGACCCACCCCCATGGCCTATCCGTTGAGCCGGGGGTGGCCAAAGGGAAGCCCTAGAATTATTATTATTATTATTTTCTTCATTTGGCTCTTGGGGGGTGGTTCACCCCCAATGGCCATGGGGTGGCCGAATCCACCTCAAGGGTGGCCGGCCACCCC
>NC_081542.1:44627136-44628617 GCF_901000735.1 Corylus avellana | reverse complement strand
CATCCCTTGAGAGCCTGGTTGCAAAGATTCACGAGGACGGGAGAATCGCAGAGAGAGCTCTTGATCTTCCATTGTACTCAACTTACAGGGACGACCCATATCTGAAACCCTCTATCAAGGATGGTGGTCATTTTTGAAATTTTCAAAGTACATCTTGCCGACGTTGTTGGCTAGAACGGTAATTGGAGTTGTTGCTTCCTCTTATTTGAAAAGGAAATTCTTTCCTTTTGAATGAGATTCTATGCAGTCCCATGAACACAAATGGGTATGATGTTCTGTGGGAAGACAAAAGTCATTCTATATTGTTTATTACGACTCATTTATAAGAAGCAATGAAGAAAGATAATCATTGAAGGGTCTTGTTTCGTGGTTGTTTATTCAGAGAGCTGAAGTGTATTTTTTCCGTAATAAAATATGAAACTTCATACAACTGAAAGTTCATAAGATAGGACCGGAAGAGAATTGTTTTTGAGTTCCTCATACTCATTATGGTTAGAATTGTTTTGTTTTTTTTGTTTTTTATTTTTTGGGGAGATCATTATGGTTAGCATTGAATAAATAAGATATTTACTATCAATATCTCAAATCAATGGAATGGTGGGTTCTATTTATTGTCAAGATAAGTTATATTTTGAATCTCTTTTATTGGTATCACTTATAAGTAATAGTAAATTTGGGCTGCTAATCAATACTGAGAATCTTGCCCCTATTAATTTGTATTGCTTATAAGTAATATTGCATTTATAATTTATCGATGTGATAGGTACCATTTGTTTCTGTGTGTGTGTATATGTCTCAGAAAACCTGAGCGTGTGGAGGGGCATAAATTGTTGATTGCGTGTCTATTGATCTAGTAGCAAGTACCACTATGAGTAGAAGATAGTTTGAACTTGAAAGTATGGTAAGGGGTAGCCGTAGCTTAATCAGTTAAAGAGCACGTCTCATGAAGTGAAAGTAATTAGTTCGAATTCTTTCTTCTATTTTTTTCTATTTGTGCAGACATGTCCAAAAAAAAAAAAAAAAAACATGAAATAACCGGTCCGAAGATCTTGAAAGTATGTACTTTTCAAAATAATGCATTTATTTATTTATTTTTTAATTTCAAAATAATGCCTTGCTTACGAGAGTTGGGGAATGTTGAAGATACGAAGAAATTGGATAAAGTGAATATATGCTATTCTAGTTGTAATAAAGACGTTGGAATGGGACCACCAAGGTGGTAGTCGAGATGGTAAAGCAGCCGGGTAAATCCCCCCCTCCAGGGGCACGAGTTCGAACCCGCTTGCGGTAGTAGTGCGTGCTCAACTCTGGGCTTTACCAACTCGCACCTTTGTGGGGCTGTGGTGACGGGCTCGCCGCTTAGGCAGTAGCTATGGCTCAAACCGAACATTCCATGGCGAGGGGGGGCCCCTATGGTCACGCCCAGGGGGGGAAATCTACACTGGTCGCCCCTCCCCCCTCTTTTAATTAAAAAAAAAAAA
>NC_081542.1:44624261-44626948 GCF_901000735.1 Corylus avellana | reverse complement strand
AAAAAAAAAAAAAAAAAAAGACGTTGGAATGGGTACATGTCAAACACTATTCTTCTCTGATTATACTTGGAACAAGTTGTAAAATAAGAAAATGCCATTCTAGTTGTACTAAAGACGTTGGAATGGAGACATGTCAAACGCTACTCTTCTCTAATTATACTTTGAACCAATTGTAAGATAGAAAATGTTTGGGGTACTACAATTTTTAGTATAATGTTCAATTTGCTTCGACGTAAAATGTTTTTTGAAAAATGTTTCCCTATTTTTCAGTGTTTGGTTCGACAGAAAATTGTGGTCAAACTGAAAACATTTTCGATTGATCAGGAAAACCTTCTTTAATTTTCATAAAATGATTTCCCCTTTTTAAAACCGTAAACTATTTTTTGAGTTTGAACTTCTTCTTCTTGCATGCACTATCTCTCACAATTCATTCTCCATTGTTGTCGGAGGGTGCTGGGATCCGCCACTATCTATCAAAGTTCTCCATAATCTGCCACATACCACCAGAGATCACCGGAAGTTGTCATCCAATGCCTCCACCGAAGGTTGCCAAAAGTCGCCAGCTAGTTTTGGCTACCATCGAAAGTCACTGGCCATTACCCACCTTCGTTGATTTTTTGTACATGTCAAAAGCTGAAAATATTTTCTAACGAAAAATATTTTATGTCGAAATAAATGGAGCATAAGCCTTTTACAACCTTGATGTGACAGTTCATAATTGATGAAATGAGTAAGACCTCCATAATTTGCCATCGTTCATCGAAATTATCCAGAATTTGCCACTTGCCACTATAGAGATCACCGAAAGTCGTCGCCAAACGTCACCACCAAAGGGTACTGGAAATCATCAGCCATTTTTGGTTGCTATCAGAGGTAACTGGCCATTGCCCACCGTCGATAATTTTTTGTACGAGTCAAACGTTGAAATATTTTATGTCGAAACTAATTAAGCCTAAGCCTTTTACAACCTTGATGTGGTAATCCATAATTTGTGCAATGACTAAGCTCTAATTCCCAAAGTGTGAAGTGTGAAATTGCTTATTCATTTAATCAATTATGGACTCCTACTCAATAATCGTCGTGTGAGAGAAACCAATGGTAAACATCTTTTTAGTAGTCCGGTAGTTTCTTAGGCTCTGTTTGGCAAAGGCCAAAAATTGGCTCGATACTATTCATAAAAAATTCAACTTTCAACATTTCTAAATTTTATATTATATCAATCACATTTTACTACTATTTAAATAAAAAAAATTACTAAAAAAACATTTTTTTTTTTTTTTTTTTTACTTTTTATAGCAAACATTTGTTTTTTTTTTTTTTTTTTTCGTATCAATTCCAAGAAAAGCCCCAAGGCCATTACCAAACTGGTCCAAACAGAACCTTAAAAAGACATGTGATAAAGATAAAGTTGCCGGCCATTTATTTTCTTTAGTCTTTCCCTTTCAGCTCAGGTATCATCACGGCATCACCCTTCTGTGACATCACATGGCTAAAGCCTAAAGAGTTCAAGCAATAAAGAAAGGCGGACTGGCACGAGGCAGGTATGGACATGTTATTCATGATCAGGATATTAATCAGCAGCTTTGTTGGTTCCACGAATGGAGGATTGAACATATCTCACGTTTAGCAAACGAAGCGGCACATTGTTTAGCCAAATTTGCTCTATGTATTGCGCAGAAACAGCTTTGGGTGGACAGTTTTCCCCCGTGTATTCGTGATCGTGTACTTGCTGAGCAAGTTTCCGTTTAAGTAATAACAAAAGAAAGTCTCTTTTATTCAAAAAAAAAAAAAAAAAAGACGTTGGAATGGATACATGTCAAACACTATTCTTGTTTAATTATACTTCAAACCAATTGTAAGATAAGAGAGTGCTTAGGGTACTACAATTTTTATTATAAGCTCATTATAATCTTGATGTAACAATTCATAATTAGTAGAATAATTAAGCTCCTATCATGTGAAGTGTGAATATATGGTAACACTACAAAAAATTAAATTTTTTCTGACGGACGTTTTCTGACGTGTCAGGTAGTCTGACACGTCAGAAAACGTTCCTGACGGGGCCTTCCTGACGTGTTTCACGCGTGAAGATTATAGGTGTCAGAAATGGAAAATTTCTGACGTGTTAAGTTTTAACCCGTCAGAAATTTCTGACGCGCGTGTTATAATTAACACGTCAGAAATTATTTTCTGACGTGTTAAAGAGTGACACGTCAGAAAAATTTCTGACGTGTTAACTTGTGACACGTCAGAAATTTTACTGACGTGTTGAAATTTAACCCGTCAGAAAATTTCTGACGTGTCAAATTTTTACACGTCAGTAAATAATTTTAATAAAAAAATCCAGAAAAAAATTAAAAAAAAAAAAGAAATTTTTTTTTTTTTAATAATTTTAAATTTCCTGACGTGTCAAATAGTGACACGTCAGGAAATTTAAAATTATTAAAAAAAATTAATTTTTCTTTTTTTAATTTTTTCTGGATTTTTTTTAATTAAAAATATTTTTTTTTATTTCTGGAACAGTAGTCTTCTCCGGTCCCCAGTTCTCCCTGATCTCTGCTGCTTCCTCCATTTTCACTCTCTTTTCTCTCTTCTTTCCTTCATTTTCAAAAACCCAAACCATAAAATCAATAAAAAATCAAAAAATAAACCTTTCGATCTTCTTCTCTTCAAATCAAAAATCAAAA
>NC_081542.1:44610887-44624161 GCF_901000735.1 Corylus avellana | reverse complement strand
TTTTCCCAAAACTTTTCTCACTTTTAATAATATTTAAATGATATAGATAAAAATATAGCTAATCGGATGTGGATGCATTTAAAAATTCATTAGCTAAACTAGATAAAAGTGAGTTTTGATGAACTATTTTGCATAAAAATTTGGCTCCTCCATTGAGAATGCTCTTATTTAATATTGGAGAGTTTTATCTAAATTTTAGATAGCAATCTATTTTTGGCTAACTCAATGCAAATGTTCTGACACCTAATTTAAACCAAAAACCCAATTATTTTGGACCAAAAACTAGTTAAATCCCAGGATTTCTTGGGTGGATAATAGCATCCTAAAGACAAACAATTTCTTGTAATATTCAAAACAATAATATGTTGAAATATGCAATGGAAAAAGATTTAAAATTACCTACGCTCATACTTAAGCGAATTAATCAAATAACTTAAGCAACATAAACTCTGATTTTTTTTTTTAATTTTTTTTTTTAATAGTAAAAGCGGTGTCTTCTAAGTTATGCCCACTAATTTTTTTCCAAAATAAAAATAAAAATAAATAAATAATCTATGCCACTAATACCTCATACATGGAATAAACATGTTCTATATTCATAGGCTAGCTAGGTGATGGACCATCAATTAAAACCTTTTCTTAATTATTCCTCTCATTAAGTAATACAAAATCAAAATAAAATCAATTTATGATCCCACAAATAATTATTTATTTGTGATAAATTACTGAACACCTTAATTTATGTCTACTTAATCCGTACATTGCATGCGGACCAGTTTCCAACATTTCTTTGTCAGTTAAAACTTTTATTATTATTATTATTATTATCATCATCACCAAGTGCTCCATTTGCTTTTAGAACAATTATCAAGATAAAAAATATTATCAAGTATCTGTCGAGTCTTGTGATGCATGAGTATAAGATAATATATGTCAACTATATCCCGACACATTTAATTAAAATGGTCAAACTTCTTAATCCAAACCTTTTAATTTCGTGTTAGATTCATGTCGGGTTCGAGTCATTTCGAGCAATAAGTATAAGACTATATAGCTAGGAACATGATCCTCCAAATTTCAAATGAATTGGAGAACATCCAGTTAGTTATAGTGGATGAGTATTTTTGTCTTTTTTACTTTTTTATGAGACAAAAATACTCCTCCATTATATTATAACTAACTGGATATTCTCCGATTCATTTGAAGTTTTGAACTCTAATTCATATAGCTCAACCATCACCGAATCATTTAATTAGTTGTGTTTATAGTTTGGTCATAAAGTTTGCGAAGGAATGCGATTGGAATGCATATATAGTTCTATTGTCTTACAAATTAACATGTTACGTCCTTGAATGTAATTATATAAGATTTTACAAACATGTTTAAAAATTTGTCCATTCAATGTAAGCCGTTGTCGTCATTTTTATAATTTATTTTAGTCTTTCGCTGGATTATACAGTTATTCTAATAGAAAAGCTGTCAACAAATTTTGGTGTCCATAATTGAACCGTTATATAGTCAACTCTTATACTTAGTATATAATCATGTACGTTCTGACTATCATGAATAATTTTATTTATAAGATTCTTATTCGATTGTTATACAACTGAAGTAGCAGGACAAAAATTAATTCTTTATTTTTTAAAAAATATTGATTCAATGATTAATTTTTCCTATTACGTCATTAAGTTATGCAATAATAAGATATATAACAGTTAACGAAATAACATATTACTCTAACGGACTATCTATAAATCGGCTTTTCGTTCAAAATAGCAAATATATATATATATATATATATATATAGACGTCCTGATCGATTTCATGTGTTGGTTTATCACATCTCTATCTAGCTAGCACTACTCTCACAGCCGACGAAAGCCATCACATTTTCAATTCTCTGGATTTCATTATGTTCGTTCCTATGTACGGTTTATTTGTACTCTTTTATCAATAGTTGTGTCATTTCAATCGAGAAACATACATCAAGACAGAGGGATAGTGTACTTTCTTTGAATCCTAATTGTTAGGAAATTAATCATATTTTCAAGACCCGTGAGATGCGAAAAATAAGAAGAATGCGGAATAACAAAGATAAGCAATCACACACGACACAAAGATTTAAGTAGTTCGGCTTTATAAGCCTATATCCACTGGCGGAGACGACCCGGAGAAAATCCACTATCAAAAGATGGAGTACAAAAATAGTAGAGAGAAAATCACTCAGATCTCAAAGCCCCAATACACCCAAATCTCACTATCACACAAGAGAGATTATTCTCAATATAGAATACAAAAGATAGATGTACACACTCTTCTTTTGCTGGAACATATGGCGGCTGATCTCTATTTTCTTCTCTCACTCTGCAACACCCTTTTTCTTCTAATCACTTGTTTTTGGCTCCTCCAAAAACCACCAAGAAGAAAACACCATTGCTGCCCTTGTACCTCCTTCTCTCAAATTCTCTTTTTTTCTCCTCCCTTTGGTGCTTCACGTTTTTGGCACACACACAAATTCACCTTGTGTTTTGTTCCTTATATAGAAGCTTAACTCTCCTTTTATATGTTGGTCTAGGACTTCTACTATAAGTCAAACAAGGAGTCCAATTATACATAGGAGAAGGACTCCAAAACAAACTTGGACAAAAGTCTCCTAAACCCAAAAGGAGTAGAAAACTAGTGGGGCTCACGTGTGATGGGTGGCAAGTCACACCTAACATTAATTTGAGAGTAATTTTTTTTTTTTTTTTGACATGTCCACATAAGGGAAGGAGAGGGGGGATTCGAACTAATGACCATCGCTTTATTAGGAGTGGTCCACAGCCGATTGAGCTACCCATTAGAGACAATTTGAAAGTAATTTTAAGTGGTCTACTTATGCTATTAAAATCACCATTTGATCAAAATTCAATAATGATCAATTACAAGCCCAATAGTGATTTTAATAGCCACATCATTTTTAGTAGGACACAAGTAGGCCACCTATAATTACTCCTAATTTGGAGAGGCATCAGAAAATTCCCATGAGATATATTTTTTTGCTATTCAACTCCCGAGAAGTGCTACACATCCCAAATTTTTATCCTAAAAGTTAGTTTTCAAATAATGTGTCACCATCTCATGAGATTTATTATTTTGGGAAGTGTGTCACCAACTTATGGGATGATGACAAATCATTTGGAAACAAACTTTTGAAACAAAAATTTGGAATGTTTAGCATTTCTCTCTCAACTCCCATGCATGAATTATGAAAGTGATTAAGAATATGCATCAATCTCATACATCGTCTTAATTACCTTCCTCTAAGTTTTTCCATAAAACCTAAAAATTTGGGTTAATTATGTGGTCGGCTATATATCAAAGAATACTTTTTTTTTTTTTTAAAAAAAAAATTATATTATTTTATTTTGTTATATATGTTTGGTACAATTATAATTAGAGTGTATGTATTCTCACTAAACTAAGAAATATAAATAGTTATTCCATTTTACATTCTCAACAATAATTATTCATTTCTTTTAATGAAATAGTCATTTCATGTACCAAATAGGACCTAACACACGAAGTTCTAGCTCTTCAACAGGGTGAAAGAAAAGAGAAAGAAAATTAAACAACCAAGGGCAGGATATGTTTAATTCCATCAAGAAGTTGTATAATGAATGGAGCATCCAGAGTTTCGTTCTGTTCGATCAGTCTCTCACTACAGATCATTCTAATTCTGTTTGCACCATTTAGAAAACGCACGGGAAATGTAATGGTAATCTCGCTCATTTGGCTAGCTTACTTGCTGGCCGATTGGGCTGCTATCTTTGCATTGGGACTTATTTCCAGCCGTCAAAAATATACTCAAAAATTTGATGATCATGCCGACATTCTGGTGTTTTGGGCTCCCTTTCTTTTGTTACACCTTGGTGGTCCAGATACCGTAACTGCTTTTTCTCTGGAGGATAATGCTCTCTGGCAAAGGCACTTGGTTGGGCTCCTAAGCCAGGTTGTCACTGCTACTATTGTCTTTGGCCAATCCCTTCCTAGTAACAAATTATGGGTCCCTACTCTCCTTCTCTTTGTCGCTGGAACCATCAAGTATGGTGAGCGAACATATGCTTTATTTCAAGCAAACCTGAATACATTTCGAAAATCCATGCTTAAAGCGCCTAACCCAGGGCTTGACTATGCAGCGTTAATTGAGGAATACTCTGCAAGGAAAACGTTCGAATGCCCACCTTTAATATCCGAGCCACCAGAACAAAAAGTATATATGCTCAACATCGGCCACGAACGCAATCTCGATGCTATTGAGGAGGTGCAACTTGCTTATTACTTCTTCGAAATGTTCAAAGGTCTCATCGTGGATCGCATCTTTAATTTCCAAGAGCATCGGCAGAGCGAAGATTTTTTCGGTAAGAGAACCGCAGAAGTTGTTTTGAAAGTCGTAGCAGTTGAACTCAACTTCTTCTATACAGTTCTCTATACGAAGGCTGTCGTGATACATTCAATATTTGGATACTTTGCTCGGTTTATATCCAGTTGTGCGGTTGTTGCAGCTCTTTCACCCTTCTGTTCATTAGATAAGCATGGTTTTTGCAAGATTGACGTTGGAATTACCTATACCTTGCTCTTTGGTGCCATAGCCTTGGATACAATTGCTCTATTTATGCTGGCTTTCTCTGATTGGGCTGTTGCGGTTGCTTCCCACGATCCGGTGGATACAATTGCTTCCAATATGCCTAAAAGATGGAAAGGAATAAACAGATGCTTCCTCCCTCTCTTCAGATACTTTCTCCATCTCAAGAAGATAAACTGGGCGGAAGATTTAGAATCAATGAGTTGCTTGGGACGGGCTAGACGAATCCTATTCCGGAGGTGGCATGAATCATTGGATACATACAATTTTTTAGATTATTGTCTAAAAGAACGTTCAAAAAAGAACCTTACAGTACCCTTCAATTATTTTGGCCGGATCTTAATTTATGTCAGTGGAAAATTGGGCCTCAAGGATTTCTATGATCGGATGAAATACGTTTCCAAGAAACCTTTAACGGAAAAGCTATGGGTTTTCATCTTTGATGAGCTGAAAAAGTACTCCATTTTCGATAGTTTTCATGAGAATGTATTGTCACGAGGAGATTGGGTTCTAAAAAATATTGATGATGGGATTACTGGTATTGAGAGAAGCAAGTTTAAGCATTATATTGCCGATGTTGATTATGATGAGAGCCTCATAACATGGCATATTGCAACTGAACTCTGTTATCATACGGAGAGTCATGAAGACAGCAATAATCATCGTGAATTTTGTAAAATCCTTTCGGATTATATGTTATATCTTCTTGTTATGCAGCCTACTATGATGTCTGCTGTAGCAGGTATTGGCCAAATAAGATTCCGCGATACCTGTGCCGAGGCCAAAACATTCTTCGACAGAAAGGTTGACCTAGGACAAGAACAAGATCAAGAACGTAAACAGGCTTGTACTAGAATCCTTGAAGTAAATACTGATTTTGAACCTGCTGTTGTGAAGGGAGACATAAACAAATCTGTGCTGTTCGATGCATGTATTCTTTGCTAAAGAGCTAGGAAAGTTGGAGGAGCAGAAGAGATGGGGTCTAATGAGTGAAGTGTGGGTGGAATTGTTGTCTTATGCTGCAAGCCATTGCAAGGCCAATGCTCATGTTGCTCAACTAAGCAAAGGAGGAGAGCTTATCACATTTGTTTGGTTATTAATGGCTCATCTTGGCATAGGGGATCACTTCCGATATGGTATGTTTGGTAGTCCAATTAATGCAAGAAATTTTATTTAAGGTTTGTCCCTTATGTCACATATATTATTGTGATTATAAAATATGTATAATTATGGTGTTCAGTGATTTATTCCAATTAAAGCTTATTCTATGAAATCAAATATTCTGAATTACATGGTCGATTTAATTCTTGTGAAAACAAATATTTGAATTCATTACTAATTTTATTTTGTGGAATCAAATAAGCTGTATTGATTATTTATTTGATTTTTATTCTTTGATGGGAGGAATAATTAAGGTAACAGCTCTAATTGAGGGTCCATGACCTACCTATAAATAAGACATATATATTCTATCAATTGGCACTCACTGGTAGGCATAGGTCAGAAAAACCTCTCAATAATTTTTTGTTTTCCATATTTTATTGCTGTGAAGCTGTTTTTCAATTGACTTGAGCAAAGCATGGCTAAAGATATTTATATAATTATTTATTCCATTGCTAATTTTATTGTCTATTAGCATTTAATTTTATATAGAATTCTTACATGTAGTATCAGAGCCTTCTCTAGGCCATATTTGCTCAGTCTAATTTTAGATATGCCTGCTGTAAAATTTTATTTTTTTTGTTTCAATAATATTTATTTTGTTTATTTGATTATTGAAACAAAATAGGGTGAAAAGAATGAAACCCACGGCCCTGTTAAATTTTTTGTTTATGTTGAAATAAAATAAGTACAGGCCATAAGTGTTTGTAGAAAGGAGAGATGGTTGGCATCTCGAAAGGTCATTCCTGTTATCCACACATCCAGTTAAGGCTTCCCACCCTTGGGGTGGATCTATAACCAGCACCGGCGACTCAGGGCTGACCCACAGCCCCTTGCCCCTCATGAGGTTGAGCGGCAGCCGTTGCCACTGCTAGCGGCATTTTGCCGCATACAGTGAGCGACGGCCGCTGCCGGCGGACAGCAGCGGCTGCCCGTTATGGAAAGGACGGTGACTTTGGCCGCCGGTTCTGCTTCGATTTTCCCCATCTGGTAGCGGCGTTGGCCGCATAAAGCGCCGGCCTTCCCACAACCTGTAGCGGCGTTGGCCACATAAAGTGAGCGGCGGCCCGACTCAAAACCGTGGACAGTGCCACCGCTTCCTGCCGGTCGGCGTCGTCTGGGGCAACTGATCAGTGGTGGATGGGTGGCCAACGCATTTAGAAGGTGCAGGGGCAGCGGCGGCGGCGCATGGGGAAGAGGAGGCGGCGGCTAGGGTTTGGGTATTTTTGGGTTGGGAAGTTAAGGATCCGGGTATGGTTTCTAACCCATAAGGAACCGGGTCAAGTATTTTTGGGCCAATGGGTATGGGTTCATTTTAACCCAAGCCCAATTCAATTTAAAAAAAAAAAAGGTTTATTAAGTGGGTTAACCCGATATATTGGGTCAACCCAATACAGAAACCTAAGGTTGGCCCAATAAGGAAGCCCAACCTGATAATCCATTCAGTTAAATTTTTTTTTTTTTTTTTTTTTTAAAAATGTTATGGGCTCATATGGAATTAGAACCTGGGCTTTCAGGGTTAAAGGGGCCTAAAACATTCTACCATAGGCCTTGCATTTTCATATGCTTTTATATTGCAATTTAATATATGTTATTATTTAAATTGTTTAGCATTGAAATTATTATTTATTTAATGCATGGACTTTAAGATTAAATTTGCTCTTTTATTGTTTAAATAAATTGTTTGATGCCTAAACATAAGAATAATTAACTAAGCCACATATGTTGGTGAATGTTTATGATACTATCCAAAATTGCAATCAGAGAGCTCTGGCAAGGCAAGTCTTGAGATTTAAGTATGCCATTGTGCGCCTCCCCACTTACCTGGGACACTATCCGATTGTACTTTGAAAAAATACTGTTTACCCACTAACATGTTGGTTTTGTCTTTTATTCTTGAGAACTTTATTTTGGCATCTATACAATTATTGGATGTTAATGAAGTTGTGATTATCATAATAATTTTGGGAGAGCCACAACATCCAAATTTTATAATGATAATTGCATCAAAATTATATATCTGAACTTCATAAAGAAAATTAACATCATGTTGTAATTAATTCATAAATTTAATTACTAATCCTCACATGGACGTTTTTATTTTTATGACTTAATTAGAATAAGATAGTAAATTTAACTTTAAAAATAAAATTTCTCTTAGGCCCACAGGTACAAAGAATTTTATTTATTAATGTTAAATTTATTAGTCTTATTAACAAAGAGTAAATTTCATGCGTGATGCAACCTTTGCCCATAGGTAGGTTGAAATTTATTATTAAATTAACATTTGTTAATTTAAATAAATTAGATGTTAATGAAGTCGTGATTATTATAATAATTTTGGGAGAGCCACAGCATCCCGATTTTATAATGATAATTGCATCAAGATTATATATGTGAACTTCATAAAGAAAATTAACATCATGTTGTAATTAATTTATAAATTTAATTTGCCAATCCCCACAGGGACATTTTTATTTTTATGACTCAATTAGAATAAAATAGTAAATTTAACATTGAAAATAAATTTCTCTTAGGCCCACAGGTACGGAAAATTTTATTTATTAATGCTAAATTTATTAGTCTTATTAATAAAGAGTAAATTTCATGCACAACCTTTGCCAACAGGTAAGTTGAAATTTACTATTAAATTAGCATTGGTTAATTTAAATAAAGTTATTTCATAGCATTAAAGTATATTATTTTTCTTGGTTATTGGATGTATTCCTACTGCTTTAATTATTAGTATTTTATGTTCAAATAATTCCTAGTGGTAATTTTTCCTGATTGAAAAGAAAATATGCTTTTCACTTTGGAGTATTTGGAGACTGAATTGGCGTTTCATGCGGACGAAATCAAGTATGCCACATGAGATTGTTAAACATGAACGATTATAGTGATTTAAATCGCTTAAATTTCAACTTTCATGAAATCTCATATCAAGGAAAGCATTAGAGTTTATTCCTTAATGTTTTAAGCCAAAGAAAGGTTGTTGAGGAACATTTAGTAAGTTCCAATAAGACTTTGGCCAGCACCCTAATAGAAAAACTTTTTTATAACCAGCACCCTAATAGCAAAACCTTTTACAGTTTCAAAATGCGTCTGAGCACATTATGGAAATGAAGGACATAACAGCTCATTATAAAGTCTTTCAAGGTTGAGTTTTTGAGTCATTTTGGTCAATTTTATTTTAAATTCTCTCATCAAAATATGGTATTTTTTCAAATATCTTGTTGCACACATAAGGATAACTAATCAATAAAGGAACTTCTAATCATGTGTATTCAAGAAGATGAGAGATTAAGACATGAGAATCCATAAGTTACTCATGTTAAGGGAAAGACCTTTATAGGCAATCATATCCAATACTTAATAAATGAAAACAAGGTGCCAACAAAGTGTTGTGGCAATTAAGATACTTGTTTCTCTTACAATAAGAAAAATTATGGGCATATAAAGAAAGATTGCATAAAGTATCATAAATGACTTGAAATAAAGGTAAACTCTCATATCTACTGTGCCATGAATCTCCTTTATTGACTCTTCTAAATAGTATGTGGATTGAATTTGGTTTAACGATCCACGTTGTCAACATAATGTAGGGTTTTCTAAATAATACTTGTTTACAATTGGAGGTTGCTGGGATCCATAGATTAATTTTAAAATTCAGTTATAGTTTTGACCCTAATAATGTTTTATACATTCCACAATTTTTTAGAAATTTAATTTCTATTTTAGTTTGTTAAAATCAAGTTTGAACATTATTAAAAATTTTGGATGGAATATTAAATTAATGGTCTATTTAAAATTGATCTAGATTCTAATTTTTGGAAAATTAATCTATGCATATAAATGTTGACATAAAGCAAAGTCTTACGAATGAGGAAATCTTCTATGTTATGGCATTGGAGATTGGAATATAGCTCCATAAAGAATAAAAGATCGATAAATGATAGTTTTTTTTACAACTCTTGAATTTTATTATATTTGGTATTTATGTAGACTGCATTAAGGAAAAGCAGACCAACTATACCACTAAAGGTGCCAACAAAAGGATTTTGAGATTCTTGAGATCATGTACAAGTATAAACATTTTCCATACTTCTTGCCTAAATGGTTAGAGATATCATATCTCTTTCGATAATAACCATATAAGGTTTATGTATCTTTATCTTCTAAATCATAAGGTTTGGGCATTAAATGCTTTCAGTACCTATAAGGTAGAAGTAGAGAAACAAAATAAAAGGAACTCAAGATCGTAAGATCTGATAGAGGCATATAATATTATGGTAGGTACACGAAAATGGGACATGAAAGGTAATCCTATTCTCCTATGGGAGTGAAACCTTGAAAATCGCTGTGTATACATTTAACTGGGTTCCATTCAGGGTTGTCCCTAAGACACCTAAATTAAGGAATGAATGGAACCAAGTTCAAATTGTTTACACATAAGAGATTGTCCTGCTAAAGTGATGATTTATAATCCACACCTAAGGAAATTAGATTCAAGGACAACTAGTGGGATTTTATAAGCTATGCAGTGAACTCCAAGGAGTTTAGTTTTACTGTACTTCATTCAATCCTAGAATTGTTGAGTCTAAAAATGTAAAATTTCTAGAGGATGCTAAACTTAGTGGGAGTGCTTATCCTCAAAAGATTGAATTAGAGGAAACATGAGAGTTGACTGAAACCCCTTTATATGAAGGGTGTTTGATTGTGTTTAAGGACAATCAAATTGATTATCTTGAACCACAATCGGTTTCAGAATAGTCAACTTATAAGGAACAAGTTCAGAATGAACCTACTCAGACTTTGTCAAAAGTAAATGAAGTAGGATTAAGAAAGAATAAGGTGACCAACAATCCCTAGTGATTATGTTGTATACTTCCAGAAGTCTGATTTTTATGTTGAACCTAAGGACGATCCAAAATTGTTTTCACATCCTTTTGGGTGGAGATAACTTCATATTGTGTTTCAATGCCATGAAGGAGGAGACGACATTATTGGCTAAAATTCAAGTTTGTAATCTTGTTGACTTACCAAAGGGAGTTGTAGCCATAGGCTGCAAATGGGTTTACAAAACCTAAAAGGATGTTTCCGGGTAATGTTGAACGATATAAAGCTAGACTTGTAGCCAATGATCTTAAACAAAAGGAAGACATTGATTATCATAGTATGAGTAGCTCATTTTGGTTTAGAGCTATATCAAAAGGATGTGAAAAATAATTTTCCTGAATGAAGATCTTAAGGAGGAGGTGTACATAATACAACTTAAAGGTTTTATTGATAACAATCAGAAAGCTTGCAAATTAAGGATATCTATTAATGGACTAAGATAGGCCTTTCACTAGTGGTATATAATATTTTATAAGGTTATTGCCTCACATGGTTTTATTGAGAACCTTGTTAATCATTGCATATACCTTAAGGTCAGTGGGAGTAAAGTTACTTTTAGTCCTATATATAGATAATATTTTGCTTGCAAGCAGCAATTTAGGTTTGCTACATAAAGTTCTTCTTACTAAACTTTGAAAATGAAAGATTTGGGTGAAACCTCTTATGTCATGGCATAGAGATTCACAGAGACAGAGATTAAAGAATATTAAGACTGTCTCTAAAGACCTACATTCAAAAGTTTTGGGAGAGATTCAGAATGAAGAATTATGAATCTTCAGTAGCACCTATTATTAAAGGGGATAAAATCAGTATAGATTAATGTCCCAAAATGTATTAGAACTAAAGCAGATGAAATATATTTCATATGTATGCACATGTCTACATTAGACCTGACATTGAAATAGCAGTTGGACTATTAGGTTAATACAGTATTGTGAAATATGCAAGGAACCAAGAACTATAGCTTAACTTAAAGATACACTTACCATTTAGTGGTGTTTATTCAGGTTTGATTTTTGTTAAATGTGTAGATAGTAGATAATCAACTTCAGTAGATATATTTTCTTATTGTTAAAAGGCTATATACTGAAGATGCAGTAAGTAGACTACAGTTGCTACATCTACCATAAAAGCAAAAGTCATTACATGCTATGAATTTGTTACACAGGCATTATAGTTGAGACATTTTTTAAAAGTCTCAAGATTGTCGATTTTGTAGTTAAACCCATAAAGATCTTCTGAGTTAATTCTACTATAGTTATATTTTCTAAGAATAAACTGAGTAGAAGCAAAAGTATATATATCGACATAAAATATCTCAAAGAGAACATTAAGTGACATGAAGTGTCTATTGAGCATATAAGTATTGAATTAATGATTGCGGATCCCATGACTAAAGGTTTACCGGTAAAGAAAGTATAAAGTCATGTGGAATATATGAGATTCATTAATTCATTTGTGCTTAGTTTTTCTTTAATTGGTCTATAGACATAAATGTAATGTTATAAAGAATTATTCTTATCCGTAGGGATAAAATTAAAGTTGGACCCGAATGACTTATAGGAAGTTCATTCATAAAGTACATTATCCATAAAGTACTCATTTAGGGAGGTATTGCACATTGTGATACATGGAATGGACGGCTTATCATATAAAAGCTTTACCACCATGATTTGTGTGTATTATTCCTTGAGTGAGTGGGAGCATTCCATGAATAGTTGGAATAAATAAAGTAATGACCATATCATAGAACCGAACACCATAAGGAATTTACATGTCATAAGGGCCAAGTGGGAAAAAGTAAGAAATTTCATTTAAGGTATGTCCCTTATGTCACATATATTATTATGATTATAAAATATGTATAATTACGGTGTTCAGTGATTTATTCCAATTAAAGCTTATTCTATGAAATCAAATATTCTGAATTAAATTGTCGATTTAATTCTTGTGGAAACAAATATTTGAATTCATTATTGATTTTATTTTGTGGAATCAAATAAGCTGTATTGATTGTTTATTTGATTTTTATTCCTTGATGTGAGGAATAATTAAGGTAACAAATCTAATTGAGAGTCTCTAACCTACCTATAAATAAGGTCGTGTATTTCATCAATTGGCACTCACTGGTAGAGGCATAGGTCAGAAGAACCCCTCAATAATTTTTAGTTTTCCAGATTTTATTGCTGTGAAGTTGTTCTTCAATTGGTTTGAGCAAAGCATGGCTAGAGATATTTATATAATTATTCATTCTGCTGCTAATTTTTTTGTCAATTAGCATTTAATTATATATAGCATTCTTACAATTACAACATTCAATTTCGTCTGAATAAACTGGTCAATCCAATGGCTTTTTATTATAAATAAATAAAAAGTGGAGGATGGGCAGAAGATTTTTTTTCTGTATCTTTTTTTCCTTTCTGTATGGATGGAGTTATTTGTGTTAGAGAATAGCAATGTGGGCTTGTCATTGCTCATATATGGCAGTCCCTCTCCCCTTGTTTTTTATATAAGTGGGTTTGTCCTAATTTGGTCTCTGACCTATGCCTACCAGTGAGTGCCAATTGATAGAATATATATGTCTTATTTATAG
>NC_081542.1:44597362-44610787 GCF_901000735.1 Corylus avellana | reverse complement strand
TTTGATGGAAAGCCACACTAACTTCAGCCGCCGTGAAGGATTGTAACAGCCCCTCATTCATTTCGTTCGTAATTTTTCTGTCAATGGCTTCCAAACATTCCTCCATATGAACCAGCCTTCCCGAGGTAAATAGAGCCCTGAAATATTCTACAAAAGCACCCCTTATAGCATCTTGAGATTCCACCAGGTTCCCTGTTGAGTCACACACCATACGTATCAAGTTGGACTTTCTCCGCTGATTTGCACAAGCATGAAAGAACCTTGTATTTTTGTCGCCATTTCTAAGCCATTCACCTTCGCACGTCGTTTCCACTTTAGTTCCTCTTGCTCCATGAGGGACTGCACCTTTTGTTGTAGCTGTGCAATCTCGCCAGTATGCTCCACTCCTTCCTTAGCTTGTAAACCCGCCACTAATGAACATAAAGTTTTAATTTCTGCTTCGGAACTTTTCTTCTTTGCCTGCCACTTCTTCAATTCCACTGTACACCAACCCAGCTTATTCATTAGTCCATCCCATTGGCCAGCCCGTGGGTATTCAGTATGCCATGCAGAATTAATGATATCCATATAAGACCCATCCAAACACCATAAGGCTTCGTGAATAAACCTACGTGAAAATCTCCCCAACCGCCCCGGCTCATGCAGCACCACAAACAAAGGAAGATGGTCAGAGCAAATAGATCCCTCCACTACAACTTCTGCTTGGGGAAATAATGAACTCCAGCCATCATTTGCCATTGCTCTGTCCAAGCGTTCTTGTATAAAAGCTTCGCCATCCCGACCATTGTTCCAGGTGAATTTTGTCCCCCTGAAACCCAAGTCCGCTAAATCACAATATGCCAAGGTGGAGTGAAAATCATCCATCAAACTGCTCTGTCTACTATTCCCACCCCATTTTTCCGACTCATACAAAATCTCATTAAAATCCCCCACACAAATCCATGGATTAGGCTCTATGGTTGCGAGGTAGCGAAGGAGACCCCATGCTTCTTTACGTTTGCTCGCCTCCGGATGACCATACAAACCCGTAAACTTCCACCAACCTAAAGAAGGTTTAGTGCAAATTTTCGCATTAATATGGCGCCCGCTGTAATTTTGAACTTCCACATCGACATCTTCTGTCCATAATAGTGCCAAACCACCACTTTTCCCCACGCAATCAACAACTAGCATATTAGGGAACCCCAGCCTGCTCCTAATCCGCTCCATTTTATTTCTCCTTAGAATGGTTTCCATAAGGAATACCATTATGGGTCTCTTGGCCCTTACCAACCGGCAAAGGTCTCAAACTGTACGAGGGTTCCTAAGCCCCCGACAGTTCCAACTCATGATGTTCATTGCGGTCGGCGGGGCTGTCCACCAGCCTCCGCCACTCCCGATCCAAGTTCCTTTTTATTAGTAGCATTTTCTACCACTGACTGCACTTCTGTTTTTTTTTTAGATATTATGGCCCTTCTTTCCCAAACTAGCTCCCACCACCTTAGTTTCATCTGGCTTTTGTTTACCCAATTGTTCCACTGGAGGAGATTGCCTGGCTTGGGTAGCACCACGGGCTCTCTTTTTCCACGACAAAGTTTTCGATTCCTTTCCTGATCCAACACAATCAGTTAAGGACATATTGGCCATCGTTTTTTCCACGTCGGCGATGGTTGGACCAGGACACGAGCTGCCCTTACCACTATTCTCCACATTGCATTCAGGTCCAGTCCCTTGTTGAGCAAATGACGCCACCTCAGCAACCTTACTTCCAATATAATTTCCACCCAGATTTTCCACCCCACCATTTAAAACCGATCTCTCTCTCCCACCTACCATATTCAGTGGTGTCAAAGTAACGCTTTCAACATTAAGACGCGCCATTCCTCTTTGAGCCGCAGCAGATCCTTGCCCAAAGTAACAGTTGTCTCCAAGATTTCCGGAATCAGCATCAATGCAACCATAATTGCTTTCCTTTCCCATTTCAAACGAATTGTTCCCCTTGAGAGCCGTCTCTGCCGTTGGATCAGAGGGCCTGTTTTCTTCATCCATCCCCGCCGGCGTTGCATAGAAATCGTCGTTGTCCTCACCGGAGGTTGTCTTGGTCCCCTCTTCGGCCATGCTCCTCATTCCCTTCCTTTGTTGGTCTCCCATTTGAGACTGATCTGACTCCATTCTCTCTGACATTGCATCTGTTCCCCCACGGATTCGCTGGCCAGGCAATGGCACCCTCAACCACAGCCCATACTCGGTCACGTTCTCCAACACTCCAGGTCCAGGCTTCTTCAGGCAACCCGCCCTACCGTGAACCACGACTCCACAATGGAAGCAAAAACGTGGAATTCGTTTGTATTGGAAATTAATCCATACCGATGAACCTTCAACTTTTAGTCTCCTACCCCTTGCCAGAGGTTTGGTTAAATCAATCCTGATTTTTACACGTAAAAACTTCCCCCATCCGATGCCATCTTCATCAGTTTCTACCTCCTCAACAAAGCCTACCGTAGACCCTATCTGTTTTCCAACTTCAGTTCCCATGCATGCTAATGGTAATTTGTACATACGTACCCAAAACGCCACTTTCTCAAAATCGATCCTTTCCGGTGGCGTGACCCCATCGAAATCTGCCATAGAAAACACATTTCCTTCAATCACCCAAGGGTACCCCTCCAAAATTCGAGTTTTGTCCCAGTGATGCTCAAAATCTATTAAAAATAGATTGTCCCCCACAACTCTAAGGGTTAGCCTTCCTATTGGTTTCCACCATCGGATTAGTTGGGATCTGATAATCTCTTTCCCAATAAACCTCTCCGTGAGCAACTTCCCCATTAGGCAGGATTTTCCTCTAGAGACAATCCCAGACAACGCCTCACTCTTAATCTCCACTTCTACCTCCTCTTCCTCCGTCAGGGAGAGATTTCCCCACAACCTTGACAGGTTTTCTTCCATCAGGGCTTCAACTGTTCGTAATCTCCTATGGTAGCAATCCCACCTTCCACAGCCGTCAAGACTAGGAAAAAATTTTCTTCTCCTCTAGGGTTTGACAAACCTAGAGAGACAAACCAATATTAATTAAACAACAACAAAAAGTCATAAAATGTTACTTAAACACATATTTAGTCATCCTAAGACCGTTATATATGAAAAATTGAGAGGGGGAGACTTTTTTGAAGTTAAAAAATTTTAAATTGACTTACAGTGCCTGTCTAAATTTTTGTTATAGCTCAACTCTATTTTAGAGTGGGGATCGGATGGATCGATGACTGATTGGATATGGGGCTTTTAGGGGAGTTCTATCTAAATTTGGGATCGATGGCAATCCATTTTACTTAACTTTTTTTTTTTTTTTTAGGCATGTCCACACAAGAGGGGGAGGGAGATTCAAACTAGTGACCTCCGCTTTATTAGGCGTGGTCCTAGCCGATTGAGTTACCTCTAGGGGACCATTTTACTTTAACTCGATGCAAATGCTCTAACACCGAATTTAAACCAATTAAGACCCTGCAGTTTGGTTTAATAAGAGAACTTAAAAACTAACACTTTAATAAGTTGTTGATCTTCAACAGGCCGGGTGAAAGAAAGAAGAAAGAAAATTAAGCAAGGATATGTCCAACTCCGGCGCTAACATCAAGCAGTTGTAGGATGAATGGAAGTCATGGAACATCCAAGGTTTCGTTCTGTTCAGTCTCTCACTCCAGACCATTCTTATTTTGTATCCACAAATAAAAAAGCGAACAGGAAATCCGCTTTTTATCTTGGTGAGTTGGCTAGCGTACTTGTTGGCTGGTTGGACTGCTAATGTTGCGGTGGGACTAATTTCCTGCAGTCTAAAAAAGGGTGATCCTAATCTAATAAGGACTGATGATTATAATGATGACATTCTGGCATTTTGGGCTCCCTTTCTTTTGTTATACCATTCACCCGAACATGACAATAATGTCGGCATCTGGCAAATGCACTTGGTTGGGCTCCTAAACCGGGTTGGTACTGGTATTATTGTCTTCGGCAAATCCCTACCCAGCAACAAGTTATGGGTCCCTACTTTCTTTATGTTTGTCGCTGGAACCATCAAGTATGGTGAGCGAACGTATGCTTTATTTCTTGCAAACCTGAATCAATATATGTTTGGAGCACCTGTGCCAGGGGATGCCTAATCAATGTTCATGGAGAAAGAAACCATGCCCAAGCAGCTAGATGATGATCATGAGGTGGTCTGCCATGCTTATTTCTTCTTCAGAATGTTCAGGGTTTCATCGGGGATATATTCGTTAGTTCCCCCGAGCTCCGTAAGAGCCGACTGTTTTTCCTTCAAAGAGACCCGAGAGAAGCCTTTGAAGTGCTGACGGTTGAACTCAACTTCATGTATGGAGTTCTCTATACGAAGGCTGTCGAGGTGCATTCAAAGTTGGGAATTTCAGTCCGGTTTATATCCTGGTGTGCGCTTGCGTCAGCCCTTTAACCTTCTATAGAATAGATAAGAATGGTTTTCGGAAGATAGATGTTGTCATTTCCTATACCTTGCTCTATGGTGCCACAGTCTTGGATGCAATTGCTCTTATAATGTTGGCTTTCTCTGATTGGACTGTTGCTTCCATCCAACCGTCCCCGGGAGATAGTATCTGCATAGCCGCTATAAAGAGATGCTTCTTGCGTCCCCTCAAATATCTTCCCACTCTCAAAAGGATCAACTGGAGAAATACACAATCAAGAAGTTTCTTTGAATTGATTCGACAATTCCTATTCGAGAGGCGGTCTAGATTTCTACATCAATACAACTTGATAGATTATTGTCTAAAAGACCGCCTCAAAACCAAGCTTAATACACCCTTGTCTAATTTCTGCCATAAATTGATTTGGGTCAGCGACATATTGGGCATTAAGTATTTCTGTGATAACATGAGATATGTGTCCAAGGAACAATTTACCAAACCGCTATGGGAATTCATCTTTTCTGAGTTGAAAAAAAAATCCGATCCTGAATTATATGATCTCGATCTTGTCACTGCGAAGAAGATATTTTCAGCCCGAGGAGAATGGGCTCTACAGAATACTAATTGGTCTAATGAGAATAGCAATTTGATGCGTTATATTGTCGACATTGAATATGATCAGAGCCTTATATTATGGCATATTGCAACAGAGCTTTGCTATCAAAAGGAGACTACTGAAGACAGTGATAGTATACAAGAGAGTACTACTGATCATGATCAAGACAGTACTAGTAATCGTCGTGAATTTTGTAAAATCCTTTCGGATTATATGTAATATCTTCTAGTTATGCAGCCTACTATGATGTCTGCTGTTGAAGGTATTGGCCAAATAAGATTCCGCGATACCTGTACCGATACTTGTAGAATCCTTGAAGTGAGTACTGATGAGGAGCTTGTTGCTATGGGGGCTAGAGAAACTGTGCTATTAGATGCACGTGTTCTCGCCAAAGAGCTAGGAAAGTTGGAGGGGCAGAAGAGATGGGGTGTAATGAGTGAAGTGTGGGTGGAATTGTTGTCTTATGCTGCAAGCCATTGCAAGGCCAATACTCATGCTGCTCAACTAAGCAAAGGAGGAGAGCTTATCACAGTTGTCTGGTTATTAACGACTCATTTTGGCATAGGGGATCTCCAAGTACATGAGGCCCCTAAAGGCGACAACATAACAAATTGATTGTGGGTAAGTATACTACTGATCGAATAAATTGGTCAATTCAATGGCTTCTTTCTATGTAAACCTTTCTTTTTTTTAAAAAAAAAAAAAAAAAATGGACGATGGGCAGAAGATTTGCTGTATCTTTATTAATTTCCTTCTGGAATAGGAATGGAGATTTCTGTGATCGATGTATGTGAAAACAATAGTATATCTTGGCTCCTCAGCTACGTTTAACTCAAAGTAAATGCTTCTCATCAGTCATCACCTTCATGAATTTGTTGGCTCTGACTTTTATGTGTTAGTTTTATTATGTTGGCCTGATTCATACGTTGCTCAAGCCACCATTGGCCGGTTTGGGAGTTGCTGAACCACCCTCAACTTGCAAATGGGGTTGGCCAAAACCACCTCCAACAGCCTTGAGGGTGACTCGGTCACCCAAGTTTGGCTTGAAATCATTTCAGCTATCTTAAACCGGCCGGTTTGGGGGTTGTTTGGCCACCCCAAAGGTATATATATATCTATATTTGGCCTTTTAAGAGTGGTCAAACCACCCGACGACCTTTAATGTTTTTATTAATTTTAGTTTTTAAATTTTCTTCTTTTTAATTTTTTTTAAAAAAAATTTTAGTGAGGTATAGGGATTAAACCACGTGGAGTCAAAAGTGTTTAACCCAAAAATTTTAGGTGTTGTGCCTGGCGTGGAGTGAAGCTGAGGTGGGAGTATTAGTTGGTTAGTATACTAGTATGACTTGGAAAATATAAGTTGTGCTTTTTTGAAAGTCAAACAAAAAACATGACATATGTCATGATTTTATTGTCTGTGATATGGTACATTAATATAATCGATTAAGTCAACGAACAAAATTGGATTTCAATGACTAAACTACTTGTTTGACATATCACATAAACTTTTGAGATCAGATAACAAAAAGCTAATTTAAATCAAATAAATTATATAAATTGATTTTACATTATTTCCAAAAAATAATAATAAATTTTTGTATTATAAAATACAAGGATGCTGTCCAAAAGTTGGTCATTTAAGCCATGTTGGTCGGGTAATGTTAAAAGAAATATCTATCTTCGTCAAAATTAATGTGACTTTTAATATCAATAAATCAAAATTTGGTTTCTAAGAGATAGCTCAATCGATTAGAGATCACGCCTTATAAAGCGGAGATTTTTAGTTCGAATCCTGCTCCCCTCTTGTGTGGATATGTCAAAATAATAATAATAATAATAATAAAACATAAAAAAATCAAAAATCAAAATTTGATTAAATTCAATGATAATTTGAATCATTTACCATTCTTGTTGGCCTTCACCCATCTCGAACCGTTGATTAAACCACGCAACTGATCTATTAAAAGTTGAAACCCAAAAAAGCCCGCCCTCTTTCTCACCTTTCCAACACCGGCAGCTCCTGGCAGTGGCCACCGCTAGGGCTGTAAACGAGCCGAGCTTGGGCGAGCTTTGGCTGTCCAAGCTCGGCTCGTCTATTTTGGAGTCAGGCTCGAGCTCGAGTCGAGCCTGACTTTGCTGCTCGAGCTCGGCTCGACAAAGTATGCACCCTGCTCGAGCTCGAGCTCGAGATCGACTATTTTGCTCGATCTGGCTCGAACTCGACTTTGTTTTTTTGTTATTTTTTTGGGTAATTTAAATGTATTAAATTACAAAAATCATCCAGAATATTTTGCACCTTAAAATACTAAAAAATACTAAACAAACATATCAGATTAATGTCAATCTTACAATTAAAACTAACAAAATCAACTAAAATGCTAAAGAACATTAAACAAATACAACATATTAATCCCAACATTACAATCATCCATACAAAATCAACTAAAATGTTAAAAAACATTAAGCAAACATAACATATTAATCTCCACCTTACAATTCCATACACAATCAACTAACATAATCAACTAAAATGCTAAAGAATATTAAACAAACATTACATATTAATCTCCACCTTACAATTCCATACACAATCAACTAACATAATCAACTAAAATGCTAAAGAACATTAAACAAACATTACAGATTAATCCCAACATTACAGTCATCCATACAGAATCAACTAAAAGTCTAAAATGCTAAAAGACATTAAACAAACATTACAAATTAATCCCAACATTACAGTTATCCATACAGAATCAACTAAAATGTTTAAGAACATAAAACAAACATAACATATTAAACTCCACCTCACAATTCCATACACAATCAACTAAAATGCAACATTGTACAATAACAATTATTTTCCATCTGGCAGATCAATCTCCACCATCTCATCATCATCCATATCCTCCACCTAATATAACAAATGCAAAGTAATTAGTTCAAATACAACATTGTCTATAAGCATGTGAAGTGAAGAAAAGTTTTGCTATCGACACTGAAGTCCTATGGCATTGTCTCTGTTAATTATTTACCATACACACAACTAGTATTTTGATGATCAGGTCAAATGACTCATTTAGATGGCCCTGAAAAAATACAACTGCAAAAAGAACATGAGCTACTTACAGTAAGAAGTGTGAAGGGGGTAATCTTCCTTTCCACCGATAAACACAGCAAAGAAATGTCTCACCAGCAAGATTACTGTAAACTGCAAATTAAATCAACAATTAATTAGCCTAACTTTAAAATGTGTCGGCAGGTTGTTCAAACTTCAAAGCATAGAAAAGCTAAAGAGTAATTAAGAGTAGCCTTTTAATTTAATTAAGAGTAGCCTTTTAAACTAAAGAGTAATTAAGAGTAGCCTTTTAAACTTAAAATGTGACAGCAAGATTAGTTATATAATTAAGAGTAGCTTTTAATTTAATTTTTATTTTTTTATAAGGTAAGTAGAGTAGCTTTTAAACACAATCAGACAAAATTCATGCAAAACATACAAAGTCCTCCGCAAGCCCACAAGGGTCAAGTTATATTAAGGATAGTATCCTATTTTTATTTATTTCAGCAAGGAGAATAAAAGCAGAGCAATAAGTTTTTATACCCTTTCTGCAGTTTTCTCTATTTTTTTCCCCCCTTAGCATATTCCTCCAATTTCTCTCTACTTCTGACACAAACTTGAAAAATACAGTGAGAACTTGTATGCAACTACTAAAGTGAACCAAATACAATCTCAAATCTCAATATTCAGAGACTAATTTTGTGCAATGTGATGTGATGTAAGCAGCAAAAAGGAGCTAAACAAACCAAACAATTTACGTGCACCAAAACCTGCAATGGAAGCTTCTATGAAAAATTTCAAAGAGTAATATACAGATGAGAAGCATTAAAGTTTTTAGATAAACTCAACAAAAAGCTCAAATCTCAAACACAATCAGACCAATCTAAATAGCATACTACTTTTTCCCTTCCAGAAGGTCGACAAGGTCAACTAAGCTATTTCTTAGAAAATGGGTCAATCACCCAAGTTCTCCCATCAACCAAAACAATGAATAAAACCAACAAGAACTAAAATACAAAACCCCCCCAAAAAAAAAAATCACAGTAATTACCACCCGTGTAGCGAAACCCCAAACCACCGACCACCCAAGAAGAAACGGAAAAAGAAATAACCCAAAGAGAAAAGAAAAACCCATAAATCTTCTCACCTCCTCCGCCTCCGATCCGCGGCGTACTGCGAGTCTGCAAGAGTGAAACGACCTCCGAGAGCGGCGTGGATAGCGGGGTTGGCAGCGGCAAGTTCCTGGAAACCGGGCACGATCCGTTCAGCTTCAGCCAGGCGTCAAGGTGTGTGGTTGCTGCGGTGATGGTGGTGGTTGTTGTTGAGGGCACTGGGTAGTGGTAGGAACGGCAACAGAGATAGGCGGCGAGGAGGATGGTGGAGACAGTGAGAGGAGAGGCGAGACTCGAGAGAAGAGAACGGAGAGAATAGAGATCAGATTTAGGTTAAATTTGGGTTCTCTGATTTGCAGCCGTTAGATTTGGAAAAATAATTAAATTTTAAATATTAACGGTTTGATTTGTTTTACCAAAAATGTATCCCATGTGGCTGTTTCTACTCTGATCTGTTGTGCTTGTTTAATATGATCCATTGATCATATAAACGTTTTCAACATTTAATATTACTAGTCAGATTAGATCAAACAAGGCAAGCTTACGGTGTCTCTGTTACACCATATACATTTTTCTTAGTAAATGCTTGATAGTTGTCATCCATTAATATCATCCAACGGCTATTAGATCATCAAAACATTTTGGACGGCTACGATTACACTAATATAATTATATTCCATATATCAAATTCAAAATTCAAAATTTGGGAATTATGAATAAAAATTGTGTTATGCAGTATTATTTAGGGAAGTTTGTTATTTTAATTTCAATAATTACAATTTTAAAAATTGTGTTTTTTTAATCGCGTATTTTTTCTTCTTATTATTGTAGATTAATTATTTTTTAAATCACAATGTAAAACGCTTTATATCACACACTTACACACACTAATCACTATTATCATATTACATATAGTATTATTTAGTTAATATGTTAAAATGTTAATGCTTAACACGGGTCAATTATATAATGTCAATATTAATATATATTATATTTTATATGTAAACATTTATATACTTTTTATGGGTATATGGTTGTATCATTATCTAATTTATATGGGTAATGGTTATGGGTCAATGTTAATTGTTATAACTTATAAGAACTTATATTATATGTTCTTAAGTACTTCTTATTATCACGATTCATGATATATGATTTAAATTCAAATTGTTAAGTTTTTATTTACCGTAAATTGTGATTATAATGTATAAATTATAAGAAACATATTAGTTACTTAATTATTAATCTTTTTTTTTTTGAAATAAATACATTCCAATTTCATTGATAATAATCATGAGTATAATGCTCTTACAGTCGTACATCGCAGGACCACAAAGCCCTAAAAATGCAAATTATAGCCGAAGCTATAAGGATACAACATCACCTAAAACCTTCGCTAACCTATGACTAATTTTCAGTTAATTTTAGTCCACTCGAAGGTTTGGACTAAAATTCACATCCACGACCTAAAAGATCTGGATCAAAGTTCAGTTCACATCCAAGCAGGCAGATCAAGTGGCCAAGCCTAATTACAAAAAACAGAAGCAAGAAAACCGAAATACTCAAACTCTAAGTAATAAATTCATATGATCTAATGGTCGTACACTCATACTTAAATTTTATGATCATATTATCTCACAATTAATATTAATATTATCTTAGATCTAAGATCATGTGATACATCATATATGTTTTATAAGAATAAAGTATATAATTATAATGTATTGATTAAATAACACAATAACTTATGCAGATATACCATATGATTATATAATGATTAATGATTATGTGATATATACGATTCCAATTTCCAAAGTATAAACTATCTAATTATAATATTTGTATTAAATGACACAATAACTTGTGCGGTTGTACACTTGTACTATATAATTATATCATATGATAAAATGATTAATATATATATATATATATATATATATATATATATATGTGTGTGTGTGTGTGTGTGTGTGTGTGTTTATATTAATATATACATATATTATATATATAATATATACACACACATATATATATATATATAAATAACAAAAAAAAAAAACAAAGGTATATAATATATTTGTTATTATTGAGTAAATGAGTAATATTGATTATATATTGTTATTTATTACTTAATAAAAAATATACGAGCCGAGCTTAATAAGCGATGCGAGCCTTATACGAGCCGAGCTCACGAGCTGCTCACGAGTTAGCCGAGTCGAGCCGAGCTTGTTTCGTTTAATATTCGAGCTAGGATTTGTGTTCACGAAGTGCTTCACTTAATATTCGAGTCGAGCACGAGCCGAGCTTATGCGAGCCGAGCCCGAGCTTGCTCGCGAGACGCTTCGCTCACTTAACAGCCCTAGTTTTATGTTACCTGGTAGCGCTATTAGCAGGTTTACCAAATTTACTCATTAAAATAAATAAAAATATAATTTTTTTATAACATCCTTAATGATGTTATTATTTTAATAATTTATTTTTACTATTTTATTCAAATATTATTTTTCAAAGATTTGTTAATTCTTTCTTTAACTATTAAAAAAGAGATAAAAGCAAAAAAAAAAAAAAATGAAAGATAAACTATTTTTTTAATCATTTGGTGGGTGAATAGTGATGAGTACTGGTTACTCACTATTTTTTTTTTTTTTTGGATCAAATTGGTGAGGCAGAAAATGAAGATTTTAAAGCTTTTTCATCAAATTGGCTCACCAAAATAACTAAAAAAAAAAATACTTCTGATAACGCTACAAATATTACTCTTTATAAGCATTCAAGGCTCAATACTTTATATTGTTGGTTTGTTTCAAGAAAAATGATATACATATAATCATTGATGATTTTTACACTTTTTAACGTGACATTTAAATTTAATATCGGTTCAAACTTTAATAGTAATCAATCTCAAATTTAACATTAATTTTAAAATTTACGTCAAAAAATTTGAGAATGAAAATATGTACACTACAAAAAAAAAAATGTCATTTTTTGACGTGGCAAACAGTAATATTTTTTTGCCACGTCAGTAAATGCTGACGTGCCACTTTTGCCACGTCAGCATTTACTGATGTGTTGAAAACAACACTTCAGTATTTACTGACGTGTCATAATTGACACGTCAGTAAATTTGAACCCAATTTAATTTTACATCATTTTAAAATTAATAACTAATTAATTTATTATTTACTGACGTGCCAATATTTGACATGTCAGTAAATATTGACATGCTATATTGACACGTCAGTAAATTCCTAACGTATTGATATAGCACGTCAACAGTTAGTGACATGTCAAAGTGACACGTCAATAATTATTGACGTGTCACTTTGACACGTCAGTAACTATAATATATATTTAGATTTTATATATATAAATAATATATAATATACATGATCCCAACATTATAAGGTTTAATATTGTACAATATGATCGATCCCAATTAACATTCAATAAAATTAATTTTTACAAAACAAACACCAGTACTTTAATACTTTTCTTTTATAACACCGTAACCCATTTCAACATTCAAAAATAAAAATAAAAAATTAATTTATGACTGTTAGCCATGTTTTACTCGAAATATATATATATATATATATATATAGCAAAACCATGCAAAAGGATATATATATAACATTAATTTAACGTGCATGGTTCAAATTAACCTAAAGGATATATATATATATATAACATGCATTTTTCTCGTTCATTTAATTATGAGATACCAAATTTGGTATCTCATTAATTAAAATAATTAAAGTAACATTGGTGATCGATGATATTAAAGTTTTGACACACACACACACACATATATATATACAAAAACCATATCATTTAGGTTTGAGCCATGGACGTTAAAATGAAATTGTTGTCGGTAAGATTAATTGCACTCTTCACGTACACCAACCTTATCAACCGTTAATACTATATATTTATTCAAGTTACATTTGTTTATTTTTATGTTGTAATTTTGAATTTTTTTTCCCTTGTCATGTTCTCATCTTAAGTTTACATGTCTATATATATATGCATGTATATATTAATTTGCAGTTTACATGCCATATATGAGTACTTCAAAAAAAGTTGCAGGAACTATAAGCCTGCAGCTCAGTTCAAAGTTATTAATTTGTTCCTTGATCATTAATTAGTACATATTTGTATCATTAATTATATTAGTTTGTATAAACCATATAAACATGCATGATATATATATATATATATATATATATGATATTT
>NC_081542.1:44591224-44597262 GCF_901000735.1 Corylus avellana | reverse complement strand
TGAGTGAAGTGTGGGTGGAATTGTTGTCTTATGCTGCAAGCCATTGCAGGGCCAATGCTCATGCTGCTCAACTAAACCAAGGAGGCCAGTTTATCACGTTTGTCTGGTTATTAATGTCTCATTTTGGCATAGGGGATCAAATCCAAATATTTGAGGGGCCTACAAGAGAAAATGGGTAAGTAGTTCATGAATAAATTAGTCAATCCAATGGCTTCTTTTCATTATAATCAACTTTTTTTTTTTTTTTTTAGAAAAAAAAGGAGGATGAGCAGAAGATTTTGTTGCATCTTTATTTCCTTCTTGTATGAATGGAGATGTTTGTGATGTATGTGAAAACACTATTATATCTTGTGAGTTGTGATCCCCTCAGTAATTGCACAGATTACAATTTTCTCAATCCTGAATAGTGAATACTCTGCTATGTCAACGATCCATGTAAAAAAAAAAAAAAAAAGACTTTTCAAACTCATTTTCAAAACATCCCGACCAATTAATCAGGTGGTCACACGATGGCCATTGGCCACATTGTTACGAAGAATTTCTGATCATTAAATGAAAAATGAAAGAAGAAGGGAAAGAAAGAGAAAAAACTAGTAGTTGTATTTATAATTTTTTTTTTCCTAATCAGTTGTATTTATAATTATTATATGAGTCTTAGTATTTATCTTTTAGTTGAGTATTGTAGAGGTAGTGTGTATCTTCGAATACCTAGAAGATATCTACAAATTGTTGTAATTTTTCTATTTAAAGGGCGATCAATTAATAAAGAGAGAGCATAAAATTAAGGGTTAATAACTTATTTAGTATTTGAGTTTGCAGTTTTTTATTTTTTTCCTCATAAGTTTTCAAAACAGTCAAAAATGATACTTAAGCTATGAGAAAAGACAAAATTGATATCTCCGTTAGATTCTGTGAGAAATGGTACCTAACCATTGTTGCCAATAAAGGTGCTTGAGCCACCCAAGGCCGGCCTGGAGGTGGCCGAACCACCCCCATTTTGGCCACGAAGCCACCCCTTGCGGCTGGCCTGGGGTGGCCAAAGCCCCTCCTATGGCCATAATGGGGGTGGCCGGCCACCCCCAAGGGCTTTAGAGGTGATTCGACCACCCCCTTTTTAGTCCTTGGGGTGGTTCGGCCACCCCCAAAGGGGCCGCATGGGGTGGCCGAAGCCACCCCCATGGCCTCTAGGGGTGGGAAGGGCTTTGGAGGTGGTTTCGGCCACCCCTAGACCTGCCTTGGGGGTGGCTGAACCACCCTTAATGGCCAAAATGCCACCCCTCAAATTTTCAAATTTTAAAAAAAAATAAAAATACTTTAGGTTTAGTTTTTTTATTTTTATTTTTTAGTTTTAATTTTTAGGACACGTGGCATTTTTATATGGTGATACATGTGATGGAGGGTAACGGAAACTAATGGAGGTATTAATTTGGTTTTTTCCCATAGGTCAAGTACCATCTCTAACTGTTTTGAAAACCTACGGGAAAAAATAAAAAACTGCAAACCCAAGTACTAAAAAAAGTTATTAATCCCAAAATTAATCTTAAACCTTGTATTTGAAAAAGGTTTTAGGTTCTCTCATAATTTAAGGGTGCGTTAGATGTGATTTTTTGAAAACAGACAATTTTAAAGGCTAAACTACGATTTTAAAGGCCAAATTGCAATTTTGTTAAATGTTTAACTATGTTTTAAAAAATCATGTTTTCAAATCGCACATTTTAGAATCACTATTTTTAATCGCACTTCTTGAAATTCCAAACTCAAACGAACCCTAAAAAGTCTAAGTTCCCTAAAAAATAGTTTGAACGTGAAGGTATGATAATAACCGTGAAATAACTAGTCCAAGCTAGATCCTGAATGTACGTTTTTATGATTTCTAAGGTCTCGAAGGTATGTTTTTATAATTTCTAACAATTTTCAAAATAGTGCCTTGATTATGAGAGTAATACAAGGAGGATAAAATGAAAAGATGATATTCTAGTTATACTAAAGAAATTGGAATGGATACATGGCAAACACTATTCTTGTTTAATTATACGTTGAACCAATTATGAGATAAGATGCTTAGGGTACTATAATTTTTTTTTTTTTTTTGACATGTCCACACAAGAGGAGGAGGGGGGATTCGAACTAGTAACTTCCGTTTCATCAAGCGTGGTTTCTAACCGATTGAGTTATCCCTTAGGGACTATAATTTTTCTATTAAGCCACATACAATGCTAATATAACCGTCTATAATTGGTGAAATGATTAAACCCATATTTTTGTGTGAAGTGTGAATATTGAAAATGATTGATCATTTTACAAATTATGAACTCTTAAGTAAATTTTATAAAGAATTCACTACAAAAAAAAGCTCAATTAGTAACGTTTGGAATAGAGACATTTTTGGAAAACGTTTCTAATTTGAGTCGGTTTATTGTTCAAATGTCCATTTTCAAAAATCAGGATGTGTGAATAGTATTACTGTTCAAACGTCCCTAATTTTAAAAATATTGGCGCTTGAAGTTTGCGTTTATAACAACCATCCACATCAAAAAACTTCAAAATTTCTCCTCTTTCACTCACACACATAACACTAATTTTTTGTTTTTTAAAAGGCTGGATGGCTGCCGGTTTGCTGTCAAACCGCAAGCCACCCCTGAGGATAGAAGGTGACATTTCACTATTCACACGTTCCCTTCCAAAAGGGAACTTTTTGCAAAAATGTCACATTGTAGAAACATTTTTGCTGTTCCAATGTCCCTAAATTTTACTCTAGTCACTATATATAGGACATTTGCAAAATGCCACTATGCAAACATCCCTAATTAAATAGAGACACTTTTTGGGCGAAAAATGTCACCTTGTAAACATCCCTATTTTGCTTAATTTTTGTAGTGATTTGTAGTAAAAGCTGAAAATATCCCTAACAACACTCGGTCAAATATTATGAAACTTTGACAACATAAATTCAAAAAGGGCACATCAATCAGTGAACTCAATGTGATTAATTTGTTTCTTGATTTTTAATATAACATTACATACTTTAAATAATTGAACTTGCAGCAGGAATGTTTACTTAACAATTCTTGGCGTTCAACTCTTAACACCAGGAATTTTTGTTTTATGACATATTTGTATAAATGCCACTTTTTTATGACTGGCTTTTTATAAAGAAACGACAATAAAAATAAAAGTTTTGACGTAATTTAGAATGAACGACAGAAAAGAGATTTTTTTATTTTTTTATTTTTTTATTTTTTTATTTTTTTAACACTTGTTGATAAGTGTTAGTATGTAATTAGCGTGTTATTAAAAAAAAAACTCTTCTAACAAGTGTCATTAAGTATATATAACAATTTTCTAAGAATGAAGTTCACAAAGGTGGCCCATGTACTTGAGAACTAGCTAGCTCTAGCTTCTCTTTATTCCTTGCTTTCATTTTTGGGAGAAGGTATCACCTTTATACATTAAATGAGCTTAACTTGGTGTAGTATAAAGCTCACTTCAATTACAAGAAGCATATATAGAGGAGTTTGCTTGGTGTGCTTGAGATTAGGATTCCACGACAAAGCCCTTAAACTTGCGAATATGAACGACATATTGAACCTGAAGTCCCAATTATTCTCGATGAAAAACATCTATAAATCCCAGTTTTGATTTTGACTTACACATCAGATATTGGCTTCCCATTTTTGTGTGATCACTGACACATCTCTCTTCCATTTGTGATTCTTTTTCCAAAACAATAGCATTTTCATCCCAGCCGACCGTTACAAAGGAAACAAGCAAGTCCATTATCCCAAATCTTGTCGATCGCCTCAGTACCGATGCTTCCCAAGAATGTTAAGGGAACTCTGATCTCTTTATCCATTCCCTTTCGATCAGTTTGGTGGCAGGTATGTACGTTTCACCCTTGTACATCACATGGCTAAAGAGGGTCCTACAATTTAATTAATTACTTGATATAGTATAAACTATAAAGGCCACCCCGCATGATGAGACTTAGATTCCACACAAGCCTTTAAACTTCAAATCTTAATCCAGACCAACTTGTGGTTCAAGCATTCCCATATTTTTCTCTAAATTTTAACCAAGTATATATCTATATATATTTTGGTTTTGTTTTGTTTTTATTTTTTATAAAGGGTTAAATACCTTTTACACCTATGCGGTTTAACTACTTGATTTTTACCCACCTAGGTTTTATTTTGTATAGCAGGTGGTACATTAATGCTTATGGCTAAAAACGAAGATGGCACTTCATTCTAATTTTCATCCATAAATTGGCGGAAATCAACATCAATACCCTTAAAAATCCGACACGTGTTTCTAAAAATAAAAAAAAATTAAAAACTAAAATTATTAAAAAAATTGAAAAAATGGGTAACTGAACCACCACTCCTAAAAGGCATAAACCCAAAAAACAAATTGAGAGTTACCCTTGGGTGGCCGAACCACCCCTCCCTTAGGTGCGATTCGGCCAATTCCATACTGGCTGATCTAGGATGGCCGATTTGGGTTGGCCAAGCTACTTCCAAGGCAAAACCATCTCCATTTTGCAAGTTGGGGTGGCACTAGCCACCATTTTTTTCTGTTTTTTTTTTTTTAATCTTTTAATGTTTTTAATAATTTTAGTTTTTTAGTTTTTGTCTTAAAAATTTTTTTTATCACACATGTCGAGTTTTTAAGGGCATTGACATAGATTTTCGTCAATTTATAAACGAAAGTTAGACGGAAGTACCATCTTCGTTTTTAACCATAAGCGAGGTACCATCTACGCTACAAAATGAAACCTAATTATACAAAAAAACGGCCATTTATTCACGTGTTAAACAGTATATTTTTTTGGCACGTCAGTAACTGTTGACGTGTTAAAATTGACACGTCAACAAATTATTTACTGACGTGTTAAAATCTACCCGTCAATAATTCCTGACGCGTTGATTTCAACACGTCAGCATTTACTGACGTGTTGTTTTCTACACGTCAGTAAATTTGAGTCAAATTTAATCTAATATTATTTTAAAATTAATAAATAATTGATTTATTATTTACTGACGTGTCAAATACTAACACGTCAAGAATTGTTGACGTGTTAATTTAACACGTCAAGAATTATTGACGTGTCAAAATAACACGTCAACAATTGTTGACGTGTCAAAATGACACGTCAAGAATTGTTGACGGTTTTGACGACGTTTAAGAATTGCTGACGGTTAGTTTGACACGTTAACACTGCTGACGCAAAGCCATTTGACATCGCCAATAATTGCTGACGTCATTTTGACACGTCAACAATTCTTGACGTGTCACTTTGACACGTCAAGAATTATATATATATATATGATCCCAACATTATCAGGGTAATTTAATATTGTACAGTATGATCGAATCCCAATTAACATTCAATAAAATTAATTTTTAGAAAACAAGCACCGACCAGTACTTTAATATATACTTTTCTTCACGTGGCATGTACCGTAACCCATTCCATTTGAACATTCAAAACTTTAAAAAAAAAAAAAAAAAATCCAACGGTTAGCCATGTTTTACTCGAGATACCATATATATATATATATATATATATATATATATAGCAAAACCATGCAAAAGGATATTTATATAACATGAATTTAACGTGCATGCATGGTTCAAATTATACTAAAGGATATATATATATATGTACGTATAACATGCATTTTTCTCGATCTCGTTCATTTAATTGTGAGATACCAAATTTGGTATTTCATTAATTAAAATAATTAAAGTAACAATATTGGTGATCGATGATATTAACGTTTTGACAAACACACACACACACACACACACACACACACACATATATATATATATATATATATATATCATGTACGCTATATATCAATTAGGTTTTAGCCATGCGTACATTAAAATGAAAATTGTTGTTTGTAAGATTAATTGCACTATTCATGTACATCAAATAAAACCAAATACATGAGAACTCAAATGAAATACAAAAGAGGAAAATGGAAATTATATTAGTATTAATATAATTAATACTATATTATAAACATATA
>NC_081542.1:44589485-44591124 GCF_901000735.1 Corylus avellana | reverse complement strand
TTTTATTGGTGAATATTGTTTGTTTTATCATTTGCAGGTAATGGACATCGTCGAGAGGATGCTATGGATGTCAATGATCGCTAGTCTGGTCGAGAATTTGAGGCTATTCACAGTTGTGTATAAGTTGATGTAATTGTATTTGTGTATATTATGTTAGTATGTGATATTTTTGGTGTGTTGAAGTTAGTTTATATATATATTTGTGATTGGTGTATATATATTATGTTATTTGTGTTATTATGGTGTGTTGAAGTTAGTTTTGATGGGTAGTTTGTGATTGATGTTAATGGATATGATGTATGTTATTTGATGGAAAAATTGTATATTATTTGCATGGTTTTGATGGATAGATTGAATATCAGGTGAACCGTAACACAAAATTCGGGTATAGTCCTGAAAAAAATCACAAAAAATATAGGGGGGAAGGAAAAAATCTGGTTCAAAACGAACCAAATTTGCCGACGTGTCAAAAATTGACACGTCAGTAATTACTGACGTGTCAATTTTTGACACGTCGGCAAATTTGGTTCGTTTTGAACCAAATTACTGACGTGTCAAAACTGACACGTCAGGAAATTACTGACGTGTCAATTTTGACACGTCAGGAAATTCTTGACGTGTCAAAAATTGACACGTCAGGAAATTATTGACGTGTCAAAAATTGACACGTCAGTAATTTCTTGACGTGTCAGTTTTTGACACGTGAGGAATTTCCTGACGTGTCAATTTTGACAAGTCAGAAGATTTACTCACGTGTGAAAATTCAGCACGTCAGTAATTCCTGACGTGTCAATTTCGACACGTCAGGAATTCCGATTTCCTGACACCCACATTCTTCACGACCGAAACACGTCAGGAAAGCCCCGTCAGCAAGATTTACTGACGTGTCAGACGACCTGACACGTCAGTAATCATGGGTCAGCAAAAAATGTGTTTTTTGTAGTGTTATAAGTGGATAGAATGAAGTAGTCACATCACATAGGGTAAAATATGTTTAACCATTTTTTTTTTAATTACTTAAAGATTTTTAAATGCACTCCATATCCGAATTTTTTAATCTTTCTTAATACTATTTAATCATTTTTTATTTAAGAGAAAGATAGAAAAAGTGAGAGGGAGAGAATTATTTAAAGTAAAAAACTTTTAAATTGAATTACAGCGTCTCTCTAAATTTTCCTTGAATGTAGGAGAGTTTTATCTAAATTTTAGATAGCAATCTATATTTTAGCTAACTCAATGCAAATGTCCAAAAAAAAAACTAGTTAAATCCCAGGATTTCCTGGGTGGATAATAGCATCCTAAAGACAAACAATTTCTTGTAATATATTCAAAACAATAATATGTTAAAATATGCAATGGAAAAAGATTTAAAATTACTTAAGCAACATAAACTCTGAATTTTTTTAAATTTTTTATTTCTTTTTTTAGTAAAAGAGGTGTTTTCTAAGCTATGCCCACTAATACCTCATACATGGAATAAACATGTTCTGTATTCATAGGCTAGCTAAGTCATTGACGATCAATGAAAACTTTTTTTTAATTATTCCTCTCATTAAGTAATAGAATAAAATCTATTTCAATTCTGATTCCACAAATAATTATTTATTTGTGATAAATTACTAAACACCTTAATTTTTTT
>NC_081542.1:44582379-44589385 GCF_901000735.1 Corylus avellana | reverse complement strand
ACATGCTGAACAGTGAACACCTTAATTTATGTCGACTTAAACCGTACATGGCATGCAGGCCCAGTTTCTAACATTTCTTAGTCCGCTAAAACTTATTATTATTATTATTAGTAAGTGCTCCATTTGCTTCTAGAACAATTATCAAGGTAAAACAGGTCAAACTTCTTAATTCAAACTCTCTAATCTTTTGTTAGATTCATGTCAGGTTCGCGGGTTGTTTAAAAGATTGCTAGCTCTAGTATCGGGTTCGGGTCATATCGAGCAATAGGTATAAGACTATATAGTTCAACTATAATCCGAATAATTTAATTAATTGTGTTTATAGTTTGTTCATAAAGTTCTCGAAGTAATGCGATTGTAATGCATAATAGTTCTATTGTCTTACAAATTTTGTCTCGTCCATGACACATATTAGTTTTTCCATGAAACCTAAAAATTTGGGTTATGTGGTGGGCTATAAAAGAATACTTTCAATTTTTTTAAAAAAGTATTATTATTATTTTATTTTGTTATATATGTTTGTTACGATTAGGCTCATAAGGCTCCATTTGTTTTGGTGTAAAATATTTTTCATTCTTGTCAATAGTCATTATAATTAGAGTATATGTATTCTCACTAAACTAAGGAATGTTATAAATAATTATTCCATTTTACATTCTTTCATTCTCAATAATAATTATTCTTTTTTTTTTTAATAAAATAGTCATTTCGTCTACCAAATAGGACCTAACACTCGAAGTTCTAGCTCTTCAACAGGGTGAAAGAAATTAAGGAGTAAGAAAATTAAACAACCAAGGGAATTGAAGGATATGTCTAACTCAATCAAGAAGCTGTATGATGAATGGAGTATCCAAGGTTTCGTTCTGTTCAGTCTCTCACTACAGATCATTCTAATTCTGTTTGCACCATTTAGAAAACGCACAGGAAATATGATCGTAATCTCGCTGATTTGGCTAGCTTACTTGCTGGCCGATTGGGCTGCTATCTTTGCATTGGGACTTATTTCCAGCCGTCAAAAATATACTCAAAAATTTGATGATCATGCTGACATTCGGGTGTTTTGGGCTCCCTTTCTTTTGTTACACCTTGGTGGTCCAGATACCGTAACTGCTTTTGCTATGGAGGATAATGCTCTCTGGCTAAGGCACTTAGTTGGACTCCTAAGCCAGGTTGTCACTGCTATTATTGTCTTTGGCCAATCCCTTCCCAGTAACAAGTTATGGGTCCCTACTCTCCTTCTGTTTGTTGTTGGAACCATCAAGTATGGTGAGCGAACATATGCTTTATTTCAAGCAAACCTGAATACATTTCGGAAATCCATGCTTAAAGCGCCTGACCCAGGGCCTGACTATGCAGAGTATATGGAGAAATACTCTGCAATAAAAAAGGACAACCGCGAACCTAATATTTGGATCGAGGAGGCACCTGAAAGAGCCATGACCTCCCATCAAAGCGATCTCGATGCTATTGCGGAGGTGCAACATGCTTATCAATTCTTCGAAATCTTCAAGGGTCTCATTGTGGATCACATCTTTAGTACCCGTGACCATTGGCAGAGCCGAGATTTTTTCGGTCAGAGAACCGCAGAGGTTGCTTTGAAAGTCGTAGCAGTTGAACTCAACTTCTTCTATACAGTTCTCTATACGAAGGTTGTCGTGATACGTTCAATATTTGGATACTTTGCCCGGTTTATATCCAGTTGTGCGATTGTTGCAGCTCTTTCAACCTTCTATTCATTAGATAAGCATGGTTTTGGCAAGATTGACGTTGGAATTACCTATACCTTGCTCTTTGGTGCCATAGCCTTGGATACAATTGCTCTCTTTATGCTGGCTTTCTCTGATTGGACTGTTGCTGTTGCTTACACCCAGCAGGTGTATACATTTACTCACACCAGCAATAAAAGATGGAAAGGAATAAACATATGCTTCCTCCCTCTCTTCAGATGCTTCCTCCCTCTCTTCAGATACTTTCTCCATCTCAAGAAGATAAACTGGGGGGAAGATATAGAATCAATGAGTTGCTTGGGACGGGCTAGACAAATCCTATTTCGGAGGTGGTCTGAATCTCTAAATCAATACAACTTGATACATTATTGTCTGGAGGAAGGTACAAAACAGAATCGTAGTCACTTTGCTAGTTTTTGTCGTATGTGTTTTTCTCTCTTCAACTTGAAGGATTTCTATGATAAGATTACATATGTGTCCAAGAAACCATTTGAAAAAAAGCTATGGGATTTCATCTTTGTTCAGCTGAAAAAGAAATCCGATCTCGCAGATGAACCTGAGTCACCTGACACTGCGAAGAGAATATGTTCAGCCCGAGGGGAATGGGTTCTACAAAATAATGATTGGACTACGGAGGGTAGCAGCAAGTTGATGCATTATATTGTCGACGTTGGTTTTGATCAGAGTCTTATATTATGGCATATTGCTACAGATCTCTGCTATCATGACCATACAATCCATGAGAGTGATGAAGACACTCGTAATCGTCGTGAATTTTGTAAAATCCTTTCGGATTATATGTTATATCTTCTAGTTATGCAGCCTACTATGATGTCTGCTGTAGCAGGTATTGGCCAAATAAGATTCCGCGATACTTGTGCCGAGGCCAAAAGATTCTTCGACAAAAAGGTCGACCTACGACAAGAACAAGATCAAGAACATAAACAGGCTTGTACTAGAATCCTTGAAGTAAATACTGATTTGGAACCTGCTAGTCTGAAGGGAGACATAAGCAAATCTGTGTTGTTCGATGCATGTATTCTCGCAAAAGAGCTAAGAAATTTGGAGTACAAAAAGGGATGGGGTGTAATGAGTGAAGTGTGGGTGGAAATGTTGTCTTATGCTGCAAGCCATTGCAGGTCCAATACTCATGTTGCTCAACTAAGCAAAGGAGGAGAGCTTATCACATTTGTCTGGTTATTAATGGCTCATCTTGGCATTGGAGATCACTTCCAATATACTGCTACACAAGTTTCAAAGATTTCGATTCACAGTCTCCAAGAGGGAGTTCAATCTGACAGTCCGAGTGATTTCGATCCATGATTGTCCTCAAGAGGTAGCTCAATCGGCTACGACCACGCCTAATGAATCGGATGTCACTAGTTCGAATCTCCGGCCCCCTCCCCCTCTTGTGCGGACATGTCATGTCAAAAAATGATTTCGATTGACTAAACTGAATAAACTGGTCAATCCAATGGCTTTTTATTTTTATTTTTTTAAAAAAAAAATTTGGAGGATGTGTATAAGATTTTTTCTGTATCTTTATTTCCTTCCGGTAGGAATGGAGTCGTTTGTAATTAATGTATATGAAAACACTAGTATATCTTGGCTCCGCAGCTAAGTTTAACTAAGGCTCTGTTTACTTCGACGTAAAATGGTTTTCAGAAAATGATTTCCGTATTTTACGGTGTTTACTTCGACGTAAAATAGTGGTCAACGGAAAATATTTTCCTTTTGACCAAAAATTCTTCTTTAATTTTCGGAAAATAGTTTCCGGTTTTGAAAACCGTAAACCATTTTTCGACTATGAGCATCTCATTCTTAAATCGATGGACATTGCCAAGACCTGCCCAGAACTTCGTCGGGACTTGACCGGGACCTGCCCAGGACTTGATCGGGACCCGCTCGGGACCTGCCCGGGACTTCACCGGGACCCGCCCGGGACCTGCCTGGGAGTTGACTGGGACCTGATCGAGACCCGCCCGGGACCTGCCCCAGACCTGATCAGGACCCGCCCGGGACCTAACCAGGACCCACCCGGGACTTTATCGGGACCCTCCCGGGACTTCACTGAGACCCACCTGGGACCTGCCCGTGAGTTGACTGGGACCTGACCGGGACCCGCCTAGGACCTGCTCGGGACCCTCCCTGGACCTAACTGGGACCCACCCGGGACTTGACCAGGACTCGCCAGGGACCTACCCAGGACTCACCCGGGACCCTCCCGGGACTTCGCCGGGACCCACCTAAGACTTGCCAGGGAGTTGACTGGGACTTGACCGGGACCCGTCCGAGACCTGCCCGGGACCTGCCCGGGACTCACCCGGGACAGGTCTTTGTTTGTTTGTCTTTGAGATGAACCTCAACCGAATGGGTTTTTGTTTCCTTTTGATTTTATGGTTGTGTGATCGCAGATTGGGGGGATTTTCGGTGGCTCTTGGCTCTTTGCTTGGTGTTTTGCTATGTGAGGTCTTGGTTGGATTTTTGTTTTACTGTCATCAGCATTCATGTAGTCTTGGATTTTCGTTTTACTGTCATCAGAATTCTGGCATGGCATTGTTGTATTTTTCAAACTGTGGTTGAATGTCCTGTTGATTTGCTGCTGCTTTGGCTGCTGTTGTGAGGCTGGGTGGAGGTTGTGCTCTTTCTCCAGCATCGGCTACTGAAGCTAGTGGGAGAGGAATAGTTTTTTGCTCTTAGCAGGTTTTGTGTTGTGTTGTGTTGTAGAGTTGAGCTGTTTAGGTTAGTTTTTGTTTGTTTGTAGATGTTTTGATTTTCATAGGAGGGTTTCTGTCCAATTCTCAGAAGATTGAGAATCTGGGATTTTTTTTTTGGATGTTGTTAGGTTGGTTGTTGGGTGCTGCAAGTGTTTTGAGGACTTGTCTATATTCTTTGTGTTTTGAGGACTTCCTGATTTTTGCTTTGCTTGCTTGACTTCATTGCATGTAATAACTAAAACCCATTACTAGTTAAGCTTCTTTCTGCAAAGTAAATGCCTCTATTTCTTGCAAAGTATTTAGCTGAAAATTCATGCCCTGCTTTTTTCTTAAAATATGACCAAGTTATCTGGTTGCCCAAAATGGTTGTAAGTTGGGGATAGAGGGAAATTGAGAGTATGAGAGTGGAAAATAAACAAAGAAATCAACTTGTCTCATCCTGTCCTTTATTGTTTGTCTGTGTTGTATGGGGAATTAAGCTATAGGAGTGTGGGATGAGATTGCCTCTTTTTGGATTTAATTGGAATCCGAGACCCGTAGGATTTCTAATATGCTTTAGAGATACTCTTTTCTTAAGTGTTTTTAAGTAGAAATATGAGTTGGCAACACAATAAAATATTCAGAGACACAAACTTATGTGAATTGACTATATATATATATATATATATATATATATATATATATATATATATATATATGAAATTAATTAAAACTACAATTAATACTAATTGGAGGAGGGTTTATTGAAAGATGATCCTCACACTACTACACTTGAACCAAGAGGGCAATTGGTTTTTTGGGTATTAATTATTAGATCTTATTTATTACATGGGTAGGTGTACAAGAAAAAGCTTATAACTATAGCTCGATTACAAACACAGAAACAAGGGTACCCCATTGGGTTCTTAGATTTGAAGGAACCGGCCACCTTGGAGAGATGATTGGAATCTGCTTAATTTTTTTGAAAGGGCATTATTATTATTTTTTATTTTTTATTTTCAAGCCTAGAATATGGTAGTTGTTACCTCCACATGCCAAGATTAATCTCTACATAGAAAAATTCAAATTGGCCTCAGTTTTCTGAAATATTGCGAAGACATTAATCAATTAATTCAAATGAGAAGCTTAAAGAGATTTTTTCCTTTAAGAAAAATATTGCAAAGACATTAATCAATTAATTCAAATGATTTATTGCTTATTACTTATTAATCATTCAAATGAGATTTAATGGTTAGATAGATTACCATTTTACTTGTTTGTGCTTTTGACGTAATGGGGCATTTTATCTTCAGAAACTGATTGAGGGTTCTTTTGGGTTTAGGGTTTGATACTGTGATTGTTCAAAAATATCCTAATATCAAGTAGTTGGGCTTATTTCCCTATCTGTTAACTGAGGAAAATTTTCTGTTTCTACTAAAGTCGGGTATCATTTACATATCAGTAGTTCTTTGATGCCAAAATTATGAACTGATCAAGTTCATGCCTTAGATTTATGTTCAATTCTCTGTATTTTTTTCTTTTCTTTCGTGGATGACCTTGTATCCTCTGCTTCTTAGGCCTGTTTTTGCCTTTTGCCTCATAAGAATTTTCATGAAAGTGATTGAATTGACCATGCCTTGGTTAAATCATGGGTTTTAATGGTCGAGCAGAATATTCTCCTCTTCTTTTTCACCAAACATTTTTTTGTAGCTTTCTTTGCTTGCACATACTATGAAATATACAGCTCTGTGCCCCTCTTAAGGTGTTTTTGCCACTGTAGCTTATGGTAGATAGTGTTGACACAGGTATTACAATTTGTTCTAGAATTCCAAGTTGGACTTCTGCCACACTATAATTCCTGTGTTTATTGGCATTCGTTTATTACTTGGTTATTTTTAATCTAGATTTGTAGAATTCATGTTAGGGGGACGAAGTCCAATGAAAAGTTATTCTTCCGTTTGATGTGGTAGAACCGGCAATAGATTTATTAAATTTTTTGGAATTTATTAATCATTTGTCACAGAGAAACAATGCATATATGATTTATTGCTTATTACTTATTTTTATGTTGTTTGTAGATGGATGAAACAATTCTTTCGACAGTTACGACCACAGTTGCATCTGTTCATGCTGTTGGGCTTGTAATTTTAAAAGATATTAGATCTAGGAGAGTATTACGATATTAGTTCTTTGGCCAAAATATTGTAATATTTGAGGTTGAATTTTAGAATTCATGGTATTTTTTTTTTTTTTTCAAGCAAGATGAGAGTAATGTACTTGCCCTTTCATATATATCAATCTTCCTAGATATGGAATATTCGTAATATTGATGTATGGACATTTTTAGATGGTTGATTGTTTTTGTCGAATTTTAGCAATCAAACATAAATTATTTTATATTAATATTTTTATATTTTGAATAAAAATTAGATTTTATAGGTTAATATAAAATATTTTTTAAAAAGTTAGAAAATTGATTTTCAGTACAGTTGAATAGCTAATATTAAAATTAATAGATTTTTATATTAATAGTTTGTTAAAAATTAAAAAAATTAAAAATTGTTTTTGAAAATATTTTTTAAA
>NC_081542.1:44578984-44582279 GCF_901000735.1 Corylus avellana | reverse complement strand
AAAAATACTATATATATATATATATATATATATATATATATATATATATAATGAGTGTACGTAACGAGACACAAATTGTAGCTTCTAAATTTCTTTTTTCCTTTTTTTCTTTTTCCTGGTTAACTCTAGTTTTTTATAATGCAGGAGCCATGATTGCTTCATGACTTTGCTGAAGATTTCTATGCATGGTGAGGATTTGGGTCTTGTTGTAGTTGGTAATATACGACCTGAGGTGACATATATTATATACAATTACTTTTTTGCAATCTTTTGTCCCCTTGCTAGTCCATTTGGCTTTTCGATTTGGCAATGTCAAAAATGCGATTTTAAACGACATTGCGAAAAATATATTGTTTGAAAGTGCGTTTTAAAAAAAATTACGGTTTAAAAATGCTAACTACATTTGTAAAAATTGCGTTTTTATATTGCATATTTTGAAGTTATTTTTTGAATCACACATTTTGAAACTACAAATCCAAACGAACCCATAATCCTGTTGTTCTTCCACTCATGCTGAACGTTGGTGTGTGAATTGTAATAGGCCAACTTTCCATCCCTTGAGGGCCTGGTTGCAAAGATTCACGAGGACGGGAGAATATATAGCAGAGAGAGCTCTTGATCTTCCGTTGTATTCAACTTACAGGGACGACCCCTATTTGAAACCCTCTGTCAAGGATGGTAGTCATTCTTGAAATTTTCAAAATACATCTTGACTTTGTTGGCTGGAATGGTAATTGGAGTTGTTGCTTCCTCTCATTTGAAAAGGGAAATGATTATAACCGTGAAATTCTTTCCTTTTGAACGAGATTCGATGCAGTCCCATTAACACAAATCGGTCTGATGTAGTCTGTGGGAAGACAAAAATCATTGTGTATTGTTTATTGCTACTAATTTATAAGTGGCAATGAAGAAAGATAATCATTGATCGAAGGGTCTTGTTTCATGGTTGTTAATTCAGGGAGGTTTCTCCATAATAAAATATGAAACTTCATACAACTGAAAGTTCATTAGATAGGACCAAAAGAGAATTTTGTTTTTGAGTTCCGATCCTCATACTCATTATGGATAGAATTGTTTTTTTTTTTTTTTTGGGAGATCATTATGGTTAGCATTGAATAGATAAGATATTCACTATGAATATGGAATGGTGGGTTCTATTTATTGTCAAGATAAGTTATATTTTGAATCTCTTTTATGGTGGGTTCCATTTATTGTCCCCGTCCTCTCAATATGGCCGCATGTAGCGGTAATAGAAGCAAAAATGACACATATTTACGTGAACTTATTTGAACCCACACTTGGAAACCACAACAATCACCAGGAGGAGGTTGAAGTGGAAGAAGCATTGTTAGAGTCCGAGTCAATCGAGAACTGTAAAAGAGAGAGACATCAACATAAATTCGGTTACAGAGGTCTCCACTGAAGGATAAATCTACTAAAGTATACGGAGGCTAAGAGGAGAGTATGAAGGAGGTAAGAGCTCCTGGTCTAGTTAGAAAGCAGAACAACAAAAATCACCAAAAATAAAATAAAATAAAATAAACAAGAACAAAAAAAAAGAAACAGAGAAGATGGAGGACAATGGAGAAGAACTCCATATCTCCTCCCCAGAGGAACCTCACAAAGGAGGTGGCTTTTCTCACCAAGGAGATGGAAGAAAACCCGAGGTTTTTAGTAGCTCTCTCTCAGCAAAAGAGAGAGAGAGAGAGAGAGATCAGAGCTCTGACAAGGTACTTGCTATATCCAAGTAAAAAGTAATTTGAACGTGAATGTTTGGTGACAACGTGAAATAACTAGTCTAAGATCTCGAATGTACGTTTTTATGATTTCTAAGGATTAATTGAAGGTATGGTTTTGTAAATTCAAACACTTTTCAAAATAACGCCTTGATTATGAGAGTAAAGAGAAGGTTGGAAGATACAAGAAGGATAAAGTGAAAAGATGATATTCTAGTTATACTAAAGATTAGTAACCCCGGCCCAAGAGGTAGCTCAATCGGCTGGGACCACGCCTAATAAAGCGGAGGTCACTATTTCGAATCCCTCCTTCCCTCTCTTGTGCGGACATGTAAAAGGAAAAAAAAAAAGAAAAAAAAAAAGACTAGCGACCTCTGCTTTATGAGGCTTGGTCCCCAGTCGATTGAGTTACCCTTTAGTGACATTTTTGTTTTTTGTTTTATAAGTGACACATTTGCATATATGCCAATTTTTTTTTACTAGCGTTTTGTAAAGAAACAACAATAAAAATAAAATCTATGACGTTTATAATAAAATGGCAGAAAATATCATTCTTTGTAGCACTTGTGATATATACGTACGTGTTAGTATGTCATTAGCATGTTACTAAAAAAAAAAAAAAAAAATTAGTACCTTTCAATTACATGCTAACGCTTGCCATTAAGTTGTTGTAGTATAACATTTTTCTAATAATGACGTTCTCAAAGGTGGCCTGCAGTTTATTTGATAACTTTTCTCTTTAATTATTCCTTGCCTTCAGTTTTGGGGAAATGTATCATCTTTCTACATTAAATAAGTTTAACTTAATATAGGATAAAGCTCACTTCAATTACAAGAAGCATATATGAAGAAGTTTGCGCCAATGTATTTGATAACTCTTCTCTTTATTTCTTGCTTTCAGTTTTGGGGAAATATATGTGCTTGAGATTTGGATTCCGTAACAAAGCCTCTAAACATGCAAATTTTAAATGATATATTGAACCTGAAGTCCCAATTATTCTGGACAGAAAACATCTATAAATCTCAGCTTTGATTTCAACTTACGTACACATAAGATATCATTATTCACTGTCCCAGCCGACCGTTAATAAGGAAACAAGCTAGCTGTCCCAAATCTTGTCGACCGTCTCAGTAACTGATATTCATTCCCTTTCGGTTTGTTGGCAGGTACGTATCAGTTATCACCCTTAATACTATTTAAATATTTTTCTTTATTTTTTTTTATTAAGAGAAAGAGAGAAAAAGTGAGAGGGAGAGATTTTTTTTAAATTTAAAAAAAAAAACTTTTAAATTGAGTTACGTGGCTCTCTAAATTTTCCTTTTATCTCAACTTAATTTTAGTGTGGGGATGACTAATTGATTGTAGGCTTTTAAATAGCAATCTATTTTAGCTAACTCAATGCAAACGCTCTGACACCTAATTTAAACCTAAGACCAAATTATTTTGGACCAAAAACTGCTATAAATCCCAGTATTTCTTGGGCGGATAATAGCATTCTAAAGACAAATAATTTCTTGTAATATTCAAAACAATAATGTGTAAAAATATGCAGTGGAAA
>NC_081542.1:44559339-44578884 GCF_901000735.1 Corylus avellana | reverse complement strand
ATATATATAAATAACAAAAAAAAAAAAACAAAGGTATATAATATATTTGTTATTATTGAGTAAATGAGTAATATTGATTATATATTGTTATTTATTACTTAATAAAAAATATACGAGCCGAGCTTAATAAGCGAGGCGAGCCTTATACGAGCCGAGCTCACGAGCTGCTCACGAGTTAGCCGAGTCGAGCCGAGCTTGTTTCGTTTAATATTCGAGCTAAGATTTGTGTTCACGAAGTGCTTCACTTAATATTCGAGTCGAGCACGAGCCGAGTTTATGCGAGCCGAGCCCGAGCTTGCTCGCGAGACGCTTCGCTCACTTAACAGCCCTAGCCACCGCTCAATATCTCCTCCTCCTCCTCCTCCTCTTCTTCTTTCACTTCATCATTTGCATTACATTTCTCTCATTTCTCCAGCCTCAGAAGCGTGGAGTCTTCTTGGCCGGCGTCATTGAAGCCTTGGAATCTTCTAGGGTTTCCTACGTTCTTGTAATCTAGTCTCCTGATTTAACAACTGATCTCCCCAGTTGAGGCAGCACCTTTTCGAACCTTCATCAGTAGAAAACAAGGCAGTCCCAAGCGTGTGTAGCCTTTTCAGCTTCAATTCGACTGACCAGTAAGCCTCTTAGGTTTCAATGTGGCTGTACATAGCCATGCTGTGTGTATATGATAGCGTGCATTTTTTTCTAATTCGAGGATTTAAAATGGCGGATAAAAAATTTCGGAATGGAACCCCGAGAAGGATTTGCTGGCCATGGTTGGAAGACTCCAAGATTTTGCCATCGTTCGTTTCAATTGTTGGGGGGTTGTGGACTTGAATTTCTCCTGGTGATTATCTCTCTCTCTTTTTTGCCTAACTGAATTTCCACTGCCATGTTAATCTATTGCTAATTTCAGAATCCAAATTAGGTCGTTCAGTTGGACGATTGTTGTGATTTCCTATTCAATGATCATAATTTGGTATTACTTCCAATACACACATGTGTATATATATATATATATGTGTGTGTGTGTGTGTGTTATTCGGTATGCTGCTTTGATATATATATATATATATATATATATATATATATATATATATATATATATTTTTTTTTTTTTTTCTTATTTTTTTTTTTGGGTTCAAATTTTGCTGTTGGATTTCAACATTCGCGAAAAGTGCCTTAGTAGTGTACTTACTGAATTTCTAAAACATTTTCTATGAAGGTGTATAACATCATTATGTTGGCGACCTACGGTAAAGCCATAGCTGTTGGGCTTGAAGATGGAACAGTACTCTCACTGCACGACGTTGAAGTTAGTATCCTTACTTTATTGTTCGAACTTGCTATTGGTACTCATTAGTTGGTTTTTACTTTCTCTAACTCCTAGATTTGAAATCTATATTTTTTCATGTGGTAGGCAATAAATAGTTTTGTGGGATTATTTCTATTTTTTTGCGTTTGCTTTTTGGATTTGCCTCTGGTTGGTGAACTGCATAATCATCAAACTAAGTTAGTTCAATAGATTGTCTGCTTATACATACAGCTTGTGGCCCTTTTCCTGTTTCATATCAGCTTGAAAGTCTTTATGATGCCTTGTAACCGAGCTTGGGTAGTTCATGATTGCTTTATGAGTACTGTTGACATAACTCTAATATCCAATTTAGCCAACTGACACAAAACGTGGTTGTCAATTGTAAAATAAAAAACCAAAAAAATAAAAAATAAAAAGTTCATTAATCTCTAAGATGACCCATTTATAAATTAGTCATTTTTGCAGTCAATGTTGTGTAAGGACAAGATAGAGTTTTCTTAGGCTTTGATTTTCATAGAGTTCTGTGGATAATTTTCTATGTTGAAAATTGAAATAGGCACATTACGTACATTTTTTTTTTCTCTCTCTAGAACTATTCTAGAGATTTACTGCATTGTTACACTACGGCCTTAAAATTTTGCATTTGTATTATGGTAGCAGCTGAGGTAGAGCCAAAATTTACTTATTTTATTGTTTACATTCAACCAGTGATTATATGGAGCCTGCGATTTTTATAAATAAAGATTTAAATTTAGGTAAATTGGCCGCATCATTTTGCTATACTTTTGTGTTGCTTCTATTTTGTAGACATATATCTTCTCATTCTCGTAATTCAAAAAAATAATAATAATAATAATTTTTTTTTTTCATGCAGCATTGAGGTAATTCCTTTTATTAACTTTTAGAAATGTGAGTATATATATATTTGACTAATGGGATGGATGTGGAAACTCTTAAATTTAGTGCGTATTTCTTGCTTGTTGGTAACTTTATCTTCTCATTATAACAATGTGTTTGTGATTGTGTACAACGTTGAAATTTATACTTGAATTTATATTTTGCATTGCTTATACCTTAATTTGCTAATATCAATTATTCTTTAATGTCAAGCAGAATGGAAGGTTATTGAGAAGTTTAAAATCCCACATTGTTGCTGTTGTTTGTCTTAACTGGGAGGCAGATGGACGACTGATTACGGTATGCTTTTGTCTATCTATTTGCATTCCATGTACAATTTTGAGCTCAGTGGATAACATGGATTACTTGACAGTGCCATTTGTTAAAATTCTGAGTGGGAAATATACATTTTGCAGAAGTTTTGGTTGGATGCTTACTAGGAATATATTTTTTGAACTTGTAAGTTTGCAATAGACTCTATTAAGTTTGAAATTGTAGTTAAGCCATGGAAGCTTGTGAAACTTTGAAAATCTAGCATATCGATTTGTTATTCATGCTAATTTAATTTTATTCATTGAAGCCATTTGTCTCATATTAATAGAAACATTTGCCGACCTTGTTGGCTATAATGGTAATTGGAGTTCTTACTTCCCTGCATTTGAAAGGGGAAATAATTATTGACTGTTGGGGAATGGGCTGCCAAATAGGCGCATGGGCCTAAAGCCTGCCAGAGCCCATCTTGTGAGCAAGGCTCAGCCTCACAATTGGCTCTTTGAAGCCGATCAACGATCGATTCTGTCAAGCAAACTCGACCGCCATAGGGGACCATATCAAAGGCACATTCCGCGAGATCTCTAAAATCAAAGGGGCTTGGAAATTCCTTCAGGGAGATTATTGATGTTTTGAAGATTACGAATTAAGATTTTTTTATCCTGACTTCTTTGTTCTTTAAACTTTTTTCCGTATTCGGTTGTGGGGAGATGTTGTTGGGTAAACACCACACCACCCTCAAACACCAGTAACGAGTTGGTGGGAAAAAAAAAATGAGAGTAATGACTTGTATAGAAAAATAAAAAAATGGTATTGAAAACTAGAAAACTTTTGTTTTATATTAATTTTTTTATTTGAATAGTAGTAAAAAGTAAATGATGTGATATAAAAAGTAAAAATATTTTGACGTTGATTTCTTAAAATAAAAAAAAATAAAAAAGAGGTGAATGGTATTTGGGGGTGGGAGGGTTGTTTAACAAACCCCCAGACTTATGACAGAACAATATTTGGTTAAAGCCAACATCCCAACAATACTTATTGATTGTGTGCCTATTGCTCTAATAGCAAGAACCGCCATGAGTAAAAAATAGTTTGAACGTGAAGATATGGTTACAACGTGAAATAACTAGTTAAAAGTTTCGAATGTACGTTTTTATGATTGCTAAGTTTCGAAGGTATGTTTTCATAATTTTTGACACTTTTCAAAATAATGCCTTGCTTATGAGAGTATGGAGAAGGTAGGAAGATAAGATGGAATAGGATAAAGTGAAAAGGTTGTATTCTAGTTGTGCTAAAGACGTTAGAATGGATACATGTCAAACACTATTCTTGTTTAATTATACTTTGAACCAATTGAAAGATAAGAATGAATACTACAATTTTTCTTAAAAGCCACTTACAATGTTGATATAATTGATAAAATGATTAAACTCTTCTCTCTCCTGTGAAGTGTGAAGTGTGAAGAGTGAAAATGATTAATCATTTTACAAATTATGGACTCTTAAGTCAATTTTATAAATAATTTATAGTAAAAGCTTGAAATATCCCTAGAAACTTTGACAACATCGATTCCAAAAGGGCACACATCAATGAGTTTAACTTGGTATAGGATAAACCTCGCTTCAATTGCAAGAAGCATATAGAGAGGAGTTTGCTTCGTGTGCTTGAGATTCAAATTCCACGACAAAGCCCTTAAACTTGCGAATAAGAATGACATATTGAACCTCAAGTCCCAATTATTCTCGACGAAAAACATCTATAAATCCTAGTTTTGATTTTAACTTACACAGCAGATATTGGCTTCCCATTTTTGTGTGACATTGGCACCTCTTGATCTCTTCCATTTGTGATTCTTTTTTCCAAAACAATAGCATTTTCATCCTAGCCGACCGTTGGTAAGGAAACAAGCAAGTCCACTATACCAAATCTTGTCGACCGCCTCAATACCGAAGCCGAGAACTTGCTTCCAAGAACGTCAAGGGAACTCTGATCTCTTTATCCATTCCCTTTCAATTTGGTGGCAGGTATGTTTCACCCTTGTACATCACATGGCTAAAGAGGGTCCTTCAATTTAACTTGATATATTATAACTATAAAGGTCACCTCGGTTACAAGAAGCACATGAGACTTAGATTCCACCACAAGCCTTTAAACTTCAAATCTTATAGAACATTCTCATATTTTTCTCTAAATTTTAACTAAGTACTTTATTTTTTTTATTTTTTATTTTATATAAAGGGTTAAATACATTTTACACGTGGTTTAATTACTTTATTTTTACCCACCTAGGTTTCATTTTGTATAGCAGGTGGTACATTGCTTATAGCTAAAAACGAAGATAGTACTTCATTCTAATTTTCATCCATAAATTGGCGGAAATCAATGTCAATATCCTTAAAAATTCGACACGTGTTTTTAAAAATATAAAAAATATAATTTAAAAACTAAAATTATTAAAAAAATTTAAAACAAACAATTGAAAAAAAAAAAAAAAAAAAAAAAAAAAAAAAAAAAAAGTGGCTTGAGCCGTCCCTGGCCGGTCTGGGGTTGGTTGAACCACCCCTAAAGGCCATGAGGGTGGCTCGGCCACCCCCAGACTGGTCGATCTGGGGTATCCAAACCACTTCCAAGACTGTTGGGGAGCCACCATTTATTTAATTTTTAATGTTTTTAATAATTTTAGTTTTTTTTCTTTAAATTTTTTTTAAGGACACGTGTTGAGTTTTTAAGCATATTGACATGAATCTCCGTCAATTTATAAATGAAAGTTAAACGGAATTACAGGGTGGAGATGACTAATTAAATGAAGGAGAGTTTTATCTAAATTTTAGATAGCAATCTATTTTAGCTAACTCAATGCAAATGTTCTTACACCTAATTTAAACCAAAGACCCAATTATTTTGGACAAAAACTAGTTAAATCCCAGGATTTCTTTGGTGGATAATAGCATCCTAAAGACAAACAATTTCTTGTAATATTCAAAACAATAATATGTTAAAATATGCAATATTGGAAAAAGATTTAAAATTACCTACGTTCATACTTAAGCGAATCAAATAACTTAATTAAGCAACATGAACTATGAATAATTTTTTTTTTTTTAAAAAAAAAAAAATTAGTAAAAGAGGTGTCTTCTAAGCTATGCCCACTAATTTTGTCAAAATAAATAAATAAGCTATGCCCACTAAGACCTCATACATGGAATAACATGTTTCTGTATTCATAGGCTAGCTAGGTCATGGACGATCAATTATATATTCATCTCACTAAGTAATACAAATTCAGAATAAAATCTATTTCAATTATAATTCCACAAATAATTATTTATTTGTGATAAATTACTGAACACCTTCTTCTTCTTTTTTTTTTTTTTTTTTTGACATAAACAGCTTAATTTATGTGTACTTAAACTGTACATGGCATGTGGGCCCAGTTTCTAACATTTCTTACTCAGCTAAATTATTATTATTATTATTATCATTACTTTCACCGAGTGCTCGATTTGTTTCTAGAACAATTATCAAGGTAAAAAATACTATCAAATATTGGGTTTGAGTCTTATCCATACATGAGTATAAGATAATATAGGTCAATTATATCCCGACACATTTAATTAAACAGGTCAAACTTCTTAATCCAAACCATCTAATTTCGTGTTAGGTTTATGTCGAGTTTGCGGGTTGTTTAAAAAATTGCTAGCCCTAGTGTCAGGTTTGAGTCATATCGAATAATAAGTATAAGACTATATAACTTAACCATAACCCGAATCATTTAATTAATTGTGTTTATAGTTTGTCCATAAAGTTGGCAAAGTAATGCAATTGTAATGCATATAAAGTTTTAGTGTCTTACAAATTAACATGTTACGTCCTTGAATGTAATTATATAAGATTTTACAAACATGTTTAAAAGTTTGTCCATTCAATGTAAGCCGTTGTCGTCATTTTTATAATTTATTTTAGTCTTTCGTTGGATACAGTTATTCTTATAGAAAAGCTGTCAACAAACTTTGGTGTCCATAATTAAACCATTTATTATACAAGTAATTCTACGAGGCCTACTTGTATTCTACTAAGAATAATTAATGTGATTATTAAAATCACAATTTGATCAAATTTTAATAATAATCAATCACAAGCTTCTTAGTAAGACACAAATAAGACATAAGTAGGCCTCCTAGAATTGCTCTATATTATACTGTCAACTCTTATGCCAACTATTACACTGAGAGTAATCTTGTGTTGACTGTCATAAATAATTGAGTAATTCTATTTATTAGACTCTTATGCTATTGTTTCTTTATATATATACATAGAAAAGGCTGTTAACAAACTTTGGTGTTCATAATTGAACCGTTATATTATACAGTCAACTCTTATACCAACTATATACTATACTGAGTAACCATGTTTTGACTATCATGATCAGTAATTTTATTTATTAGACTCTTATATGATTGTTATGCAACTGAAATAAAATGACAATAAAAATTAATCCTTCATTTTTTTTAAGTGTTGATCCAATGATTGATTTTCACTGTCATATTATTAAGTTATGCAATGATAGTCTAACAGTCTACAAAATAACATATTACTCTGACCGACTATATATAAATTGACTTGTGGTTCAAAATAACAATATATATATACCTCCTGATTTCATTTGTTTGTTTATCACACTACTCTCACAGCCGACGAAAGCCATCACATTTTCAATTCTATGGATTTCATTATGTTCGTTCCTATGTATGGTTTATTTTGACTCTTTTATCAATAGTTGCGTCATTTCAATCGAGAAACAAAAATCAAGACAGGGATAGTGTACTTTCTTTGAACCCTAATTTGGAGAGGCATCAGAAAATTCCCATGAGATTTTTTTTTTTGCTATTCAATTCTCATTAGATATGAAATTGATTATAAATATGCATTCAATCTCATACTTCATCTTAATTACCTTAATTCCTCTAAATTTTGTCTCGTCCATGACACATATTAGTTTTTCCATAAAACCTAAAAATTTGGGTTATCTATCAAAGTATACTTTTATTTTTTTAAAAAAAAACTATTATTATTATTTTATTTTGTTATATATGTTATATGTATTCTCACCAAACTAAGAAATATAAATAGTTATTCCATTTTACATTCTCAATAATAATAATAATTATTTTTTAATGAAATAGTCATTTTCTGTACCAAATAGAACTAACACTCGAAGTTCTAGCTCTTCAACAGGGTGAAAGAAAGGAGAAAGAAAATTAAACAACCAAGGGAAGGATATGTTTAACTCCATCAAGAAGTTGTATGATGAATGGAGCATCCAAGGTTTCGTTCTGTTCAGTCTCTCACTACAGATCATTCTAATTCTGATTGCACCATTTAGAAAACGCACAGGAAATGTGATGGTAATCTCGCTGATTTGGCTAGCTTACTTGCTGGCCGATTGGGCTGCTATCTTTGCATTGGGACTTATTTCCAGCCGTCAAAAATATACTCAAAAATTTGATGATCATGCTGACATTCTGGCGTTTTGGGCTCCCTTTCTTTTGTTACACCTCGGTGGTCCAGATACCGTAACTGCTTTTTCTCTGGAGGATAATGCTCTCTGGCTAAGGCACTTGGTTGGGCTCCTAAGCCAGGTTCTCACTGCTATTATTGTCTATGGCCAATCCCTTCCCAGTAACAAGTTATGGGTCCCTACTCTCCTTCTGTTTGTCGCTGGAACCATCAAGTATGGTGAGCGAACATATGCTTTATTTCAAGCAAACCTGAATACATTTCGAAAATCCATTCTTAAAGCGCCTGACCCAGGGCCTGACTATGCAGAGTTTATGGAGGGATACTCTGCAATAGAAAAGGCCAAACGCCAACGTCCAATGATACACGTGCTACCAGGAGGTATTGTCCTGAAACTCCATGAAAGCGATCTCGATGCTATTGCGGAGGTGCGACTTGCTTATCACTTCTTCGAAATGTTCAAGGGTCTCATCGTGGATCACATCTTTAATTTCGAAGAGCATCGGGAGAGCCGAGATTTTTTCGGTGACAGAACCGCAGAAGTTGTTTTTAAAGTCATAGCAATTGAACTAAACTTCTTCTATACAGTTCTCTATACGAAGGCTGTCGTGATACGTTCCATATTTGGATACTTTGCCCGGTTTATATCCAGTTGTGCGGTTGTTGCAGCTCTTTCAACCTTCTATTCATTAGATAAGCATGGTTTTGGCAAGATTGACGTTGGAATTACCTATACCTTGCTCTTTGGTGCCATAGCCTTGGATACAATTGCTCTCTTTACGCTGGCTTTCTCTGATTGGACTGTTGCTGTTGCTTCCACCCATGAGCGTGAGGTGATCATTTCAATTACTTCCAATAGGAATAAAAGAAAAAGATGGAAAGGAATAAACAGATGCTTCCTCCCTCTCGTCAGATGCTTCTTCCCTCTCTTCAGATACTTTCTCCATCTCAAGAAGATAAACTGGGGGGAAGGTTTAGAATCAATGAGTTGCTTGGGACGGGCTAGACGAATCCTATTCCGGAGGTGGCATGAATCATTGGATACATACAATTTTATAGATTATTGTCTACAAGAACGTGCCAAAAAGAACCTTAAACCCTTCAATTATTTTGGCCGGATATTAATTTATGTCAGTGAAAAATTGGGCCTTAAGGATTTCTATGATCGGATGAAATACGTTTCCAAGAAACCATTAACAAAAAAGCAATGGGGTTTTATCTTTGATGGGCTGAAAAAGAAACATTATTCTCACAATATACGTTCAACCCGAGGTGATTGGGTTCTACAAAATATTGATGGGATTATTGGTATTGAGAGTAGCAAGTTTAAGCATTATATCGCCGACGTTGATTATGATGAGAGCCTTATGTTATGGCATATTGCTACTGAACTCTGTTATCATACGGAGAGTCGTGAAGACAGCACCAATATTAATCTTGAATTTTGTAAAATCCTTTCCGATTATATGTTATATCTTCTTGTTATACAGCCTACTATGATGTCAGCTGTAGCAGGTATTGGCCAAAGAAGATTCCGCGATACCTGTGCCGAGGCCAAAAGATTCTTCGACAAAAAGGTCGACCTAGGACAAGAACAAGATCAAGAACATAAACAGGCTTGTACTAGAATCCTTGAAGTAAATACTGATCTGGAACCTGTTGCTGTGAAGGGGGATAGAAGCAAATCTGTGTTGTTCGATGCATGTATTCTCGCCAAAAAGCTAAAAACTTTGGAGACTGAGAAGAGATGGGGTGTAATGAGTGAAGTGTGGGTGGAATTGTTATCTTATGCTGCAAGCCATTGCAAGGCCAATGCTCATGTTGCTCAACTAAGCAAAGGAGGAGAGCTTATCACATTTGTTTGGTTATTAATGGCTCATCTTGGCATAGGGGTCGTTCACTTCCAACATAGTACTGGTCGTGAAAGATTAGACTTTTTATGAGTAAACTGAATAAACTGGTCAATCCAATGGCTGTTTATTAAAAATAAAATAAAAATTGGAGGATGGGCAGAAGATTTTTTCTGTATCTTTATTTCCTTTCGGTAGGGATGGAGTTGTTTGTAATGTATATATATATATATCCACACTACTTAATTCGACCTCTTTTGCTTGATAATTTGTGGCATTGTGCTAATCTAAAAAGTTGTTTATATTTTCAGCTAATCTTTCCACCGAGGGTTATTCAACTCGATCTCCTTTCAGAACATCCCTCAAGGGTATATTTTGGTTGGGCTCAAGTATCAACTAGCTAGAGGCGTTTTTAAAATGGTCTTGAGCATTGGCTAGAACCCATATTTTAACAACGCAGAAAAGAGTCAAAAGACTATAGCGAGTGTAACGAGACACAAATTGTAGCATCTGAATTTCTTTTTTCTTTTTTCCTTTTTCCTGGTTAACTCTAGTTTATAATGCAGGAGCCATGGTTGCTTCATGACCTTGCTGAAGATTTCTATGAGGAGGATTTGCGTCTTCTTGTGGTTGGTTATATCCGACCCGAGGTGCTATGTATTATAATATTATATACAATTACTCATTTGCAATTTTTTGTCCCCTTGCTAGTCGTTTTGGCTTTGCTATTTTACAAGGTCAAAAATGTATAGTTATGAAGTTGTTTTTTTTTTAAAAAAAAAAAAATTCTGTTTGAAAACGAAAAAAATAATCCTTTTTCAAGCAAAAAAAGGGGTGCGTTTTTTAAAAAATGCATGATTTTAAAAACTAAACTGCAATTTTACCAAACGTTTAATTGTATTTACAAAAATCGCGTTTTTAAATTATACATTTTGAAGTTATTTTATGAATCGCTCGTTTTAAAATTACAAATCCAAATAGACCCATAATCTTGTTCTTCTTCGTTCCACTCTTATGTTAAATGTTGGTGTGAAATATAATAGGCTAACTTTCCATCCCTTGAGAGTTGAGAGCCTGGTGGCAAAGATTCATAAGGACGAGAGAATCGCAGAGAGTGCTCTTGACCTTCCATTGTATTCAACTTACAGGGACGATCCATATCTGAAACCTTCTGTCAGTAATCATTCTTGAAATTTTCTTGCCGACCTTGTTGGCTAGAATGGTAATTGGAATTGTTGCTTCCTCTCATTTGAAAAGGGAAATGATTATAACTGTGAAATTCTTTCCTTTTGAATGAGATCCTGTGCAGTCCCATGAACACAAATGGGTCTGATGTTGTATGTACGTGCGAAGACAAAAATCATTCTGTATTGCTTATTACGACTCATTTATAAGAAGCAATGAGAAGGATAATCATTGATGGTTCTTATTTTGTTGTTCGAATTGGTTAACTAATTTTTCCTTTTAGCAGAAAAATAAAAATATTTCTAATTTACGTACTCAACTTAAGGTGCGTTGGGTCTTGCAATTTCATAGTTTAAACGCACATTTTCAAACAAAATTGTGTAAAGGTATTTTTAAACGCACATTTCGTTTTTCGAATTGTGTAAATATATAATTTTGTCGTATTATAAAATAGAAGGACGTCGGGGAAAAAAAACTATGTTGGCCTTCGCTCATCTCGAAGACTCGAACCGTTGATTAAACCATTCAACCAAATCAATTAAAAGTTGAAACCCAAAAAGCCCGCCCTCTTTCTCACACTTCCAACACCAGCAGCTCCTGGCAATCGCCAACGCTCATGCTCTCCTCCTCCTTCTCTTCTTCTTCTTTCACTTCATGCGCACTTGCATTACATTTCTCTCATTTCTCCTCCCCCAAACGGCGTCGTCTTACTGGCAGTGTGGTAGTGGCTTAATCTTCTAGGGTTTTATATGTTCTTCGCAATTTATTAGTCTCACTGATTCAACTACTGATCTCTGATCGACCACCTTTTCATCCATGAAAACCGACGATTCCTAGCGTGTGCTTCCTTTTCAGCTTCAATTCGACAAACCAGTCGCCTCTCAGGTTTTCAATGTGGCTGTACATGTGTGCTGTGCTGTGTGTATGTGTGCGTGCATTTTCTAATTCGGGGACTTACAATGGCAGATAAAAATTTCGGAATGGAACCCCGAGAAGGATTTGCTGGCCATGGTTACGGTAGACTCCAAGATTTTGCTGCATCGTTTCAATTGGCAGAGGTTGTGGACAACTTCTCCTGGTGATTATCTCTCTCTCTCTCTCTCTTTTGCCTAACTCAATTTCCACGACTTGTATTAATCTGTTGCAAATTTCAGAATCCAAATTAAGTCGTTCAGTTGGTTGATTGTTGTAGTTTCCTATTCAATTGATCATAATTTGGTATTACTTAATTCAACACACACATGTATATATCTATATTTGTATGCGTATATGGTATGCTGCTCTGATATATATATAAAAATTTCTTATTTCTTATTTTTTATTTTGGGTTCAAATTTTGCTGTTGGATTTCAACATTCGCGAAAAGTGCCTTAGTAGTGTACTTAATTAGTGAATTCTTAAAACATTTTCTAGGAAGGTGCATAACATCATTATGTTGGCGACCTGACGGTAAAGCCATAGCTGTTGGGCTTGAAGATGGAACAGTACTCTCACTGCACGACGTTGAAGTTAGTAGCCTTACTTTATTGTTCGAACTTGCTATTGGCCGGTACTCATTAGTTGGTTGTTACTTTCTCTAACTCCTACTTTTTCTAACTCCTAGATTTCTCTAACTCATTAGTTGGTTGTACAACCGTGAAATTTATACTTGAATTTATATTTTTCATTTCTTATACCTTCGCTAATACCGGTTATTCTTTAATGTCAAGCAGAATGAAAGGTTGTTGAGAAGTTTAAAGTTCCACATTGTTGCTGTTGTTTGTCTTAATTGGGAGGAGGATGGACGTCTGATTACTGTATGCTTTTGTCTATCTATTTGCATTCCATGTACTATTTTGAGCTCAGTGGATAACATGGATTACTTGACAGCATCATTTGTTAAAATTCTGAGTGGGAAATATACATTTTGCAGAAGTTTTGGTTGGATGCTTACTAAGAATATATTTTTTGAACTTGTAAGTTTGCAATAGACTCTATTAAGTTTGAAATTGTAGTTAAGCCATGGAAGCTTGTGAAATTTTGAAAATCTAGCATATCTATTTGTTATTCATGCTAATTTTATTCATTGAAGCCGTTTGTCTCATATTAATAGAAACATTTGCCGACCTTGTTGGCTATAATGGCAATTGGAGTTCTTGCTTCCCTTCATTTGGAAGGGGAAATAATTATAAACTGTTGGGGAATGGGCTGCCAAATAGGCGCATGGGCAAGCCCGCCAGAGCCCATCTTGTGGGCAAGGCTCAGCCTCACAATTGGCTCTTTGAAGCCGATCAACGATCGATTCTGTCAAGCAAACTCGACCGCCATAGGGGACCATATCAAAGGCACATTCCGCGAGATCCTCTAAAATCAAAGGGGCTTGGAAATTCCTTCAGGGAGATTGATGTTTTGAAGATTACGAATTAAGATTTTTTGATCATGAGTTCATGATCGACTTCTTGTTCTTTAAGCCTTTCCTCTATTTATTTATTTATTATTATTTTTTTTTTTTTGCGTTCGGTTGTTGCAAAATACATAGGCATTATTTGGTAAACAGCATACACGCCTAATTTATGAGTTGGCAAAAAATAAAAAAATAAATAAGAGTAATAATTGGTATAAAAAGTGAAAAAGTTTTATTTTATAGTTATTTTTTTGTTTGAATAGTAATAAAAAGTAAATAATGTGATATAAAAAGTGAGAATATTTTGATGTTGATATATTTAAAAATAAAATAAAATAAATAATAAATAATAGATGAATGGTATTTGAGGGTGCAGTGGGAGGGTGTTCAACAAACCCCCTAGACTTCTGACAGAACAGTATTTGGTTAAAGCCAACAATAATTGTTGATTGTGTGCCTATTGCTCTAATAGCAAGAATCGCCATGAGTAAAAAATAGTTTGAACATGAAGATGTGGTAACGTGAAATAACTAGTCCAAAGTTTCGAAGGTACGTTTTTACGATTTCTAAGTTTCGAAGGAATGTTTCAATAATTTTTGACACTTTTCAAAAAATAATGCCTTGCTTATGAGAGTAGGGAGAAGGTAGGAAGATACGAGGTAATAGGATAAAGTGAAAAGGTTGTATTCTAGTTGTGCTAAAGACGTTAGAATGGATACATGTCAAACACTATTCTTGTTTAATTATACTTTGAACCAATTGTAAGATAAGAATGGATACTACAATTTTTCTTAAAAGCCACTTACAATGTTGATATAATTGATGAAATGATTAAACTCTTCTCTCTCCTGTGAAGTGTGAAGAGTGAAAATGATTAATCATTTTACAAATTATGGACTCTTAAGTCAATTTTATAAATAATTTATAGTAAAAGCTTGAAATATCCCTAGAAACTTTGACAACATGGATTCCAAAAGGGCACACATCAATGAGTTTAACTTGGTATAGGATAAACCTCACTTCAATTGCAAGAAGCATATAGAGACGAGTTTGCTTCATGTGCTTGAGATTCAAATTCCATGACAAAGCCCTTAAACTTGCGAATAAGAATGACATATTGAACCTGAAGTCCCAATTATTCTCGACGAAAAACATCTATAAATCCCAGTTTTGATTTTAACTTACACATCAGATATTGGCTTCCCATTTTTGTGTGACATTGACACCTCTCGATCTCTTCCATTTGTGATTCTTTTTTCCAAAACAATAGCATTTTCATCCCAGCCAACCGTTAGTAAGGAAACAAGCAAGTCCACTATCCCAAATCTTGTCGACTGCCTCAATACCGAAGCCGAAAACTTGCTTCCAAGAACGTCAAGGGAACTCTGATCTCTTTATCCATTCTCTTTTAGTTTGGTGGCAGGTATGTCTCACCCTTGTACATCACATGGCTAAAGTGGGTCCTACAATTTAACTTGATATAGTATAAACTATAAAGGTCACCTCAATTACAAGAAGCACATGAGACTTAGATTCTGCCACAAGCCTTTAAACTTCAAATCTTATCAAGCATTCCCATATATATTTTTCTCTAAATTTTAACTAAGTACTTTTTTTTCTTTTCTTTTTTTTATAAAGGGTTAAATACATTTTACACCTGTGTAGTTTAACTACTTTATTTTTATCCACCTAGGTTTCATTTTGTATAGCAGGTGGTACATTGCTTATGGCTATCATTCTAATTTTCATCCATAAATTGGCGGAAATCAATGTCAATATCCTTAAAATTTTGACATGTGTTCTTAAAAATATACAAAATATAATTTAAAAACTAAAATTATTAAAAAAATTTAAAACAAACAATTGAAAAAAAAAAAAAAAAGTGGCTCGAGCCGTCCCTGGCCGGTCTGGGGTTGGTTGAACCACCCCTAAAGGCCATGGGGGTGTTCGGCCACCCCCAGACTGGCCAATCTGGGGTATCTAAGCCACTTTCAAGGCTGTTGGGGGTGGCTCTAGCCACCATCTTTTTAATTTTTAATGTTTTTAATAATTTTAGTTTTTTTTCTTTAAATTTTTTTTAAGGACACGTGTCGAGTTTTTAAGGGTATTGACATGAATTTCTATCAATTTATAAATGAAAGTTAGACGAAATTACAAAGTGGAGATGACTAATTGAATGTAGGAGAGTTTTATCTAAATTTTAGATTGCAATCTATTTTAGCTAACTCAATGCAAATGTTCTGACACCTAATTTAAACCAAAGACCCAATTATTTTGGACAAAAACTAGTTAAATCCCAGGATTTCTTGGGTGGATAATAGCATCCTAAAGACAAACAATTTCTTGTAATGTTCAAAACAATAATATGTTGAAATATGCAATGGAAAAAGATTTAAAATTACCTACGTTCATACTTAAGCGAAACAAATAACTTAAGCAACATGAACTATGAATAATTTTTTGGGTTAAATACTAAATACTCCCCTGGGGTTTGGTAACTTTATTTTTATCCCCCTGGGATTTCATTTTTATCACAGGACCCCCCTGGGTTTTGATAAAAGACCAAGTTAGTCCATCCGTTAGTTGACCTTTAGTTGACCGTTAGGACTGACACGTGGACCAATCAGATGTTGACACGTAGCACCAATTTAATTTTTTTAATTAAAAAAAATGTTTTTTTTAAAAGAAAGAAAGAAAAGAAAAGAAAAAAAAACAATTGGGGTGGCCTGTATTGCTGTGGCTCCTCACAACTCTAATGTTTCTCCTCATTTTTTTTTTTTTTGAACACATTTTTTTAATTTAAAAAAAAATATATTTTTTTTTTATATTTTTTTTTAAAAAAAATTAATATATGTGTCACGTGTCGACGTCTGATTGGTCCACGTGTCAGTCCTAATGGTCAACGAACGGTTAACTAACGGATGGACTAATTTGGTCACTTATCAAAACCACAGGGACCTCCTATGATAAAAATGAAATCCTAGGGAGAAAAAAATAAAGTTACCAAACCCTAGGGAGGTTTAGAGTATTTAACCCTAATTTTTTTTAATTTTTAGTCAAAGAGGTGTCTTCTAAGCTATGCCCACTAATACCTCATACATGGAATAAACATGTTTCTGTATTCATAGGCTAGCTAGGTCATATACGGACGATCAATTAAAACTTTTTCTTAATTATTCATCTCATTAAGTAATAAAAATTCAGAATAAAATCTATTTCAATTATAATTCCACAAATAATTATAATTTGTGATAAATTACTGAACACCTCCTTTTTTTTTTTTCTTTTTTTTTTGACATAGACAGCTTAATTTTTGTATACTTAAATTGTACATGGCATGTGGGCCCAGTTTCTAACATTTCTTAGTCAGCTAAATTATTATTATTAGTGTTATTATTATTACTTTCACCGAGTGCTCAATTTGCTTCCAGAACAATTATCAAGGTAAAAAATACTATCAAATATTGGGTTTGGGTTTTGTCGATGTATGAATATAAAACAATATAGGTCAATTATATCCCGATACATTTAATTAAACGAGTCAAACTTCTTAATCCAAACCATCTAATTTCGTATTAGGTTCATGTCGAGTTTGCGGATTGTTTAAAAAATTGCTAGCCCTAGTGTCAAGTTTGAGTCATATCGAACAATAAGTATAAAACTATATAACTCAACCATGCATAACCCGAATCATTTAATTAATTGTGTCTATAGTTTGTCCATAAAGTTGCCGAAGTAATACGATTGTAATGCATATAAAGTTTTATTGTCTAACAAATTACCATGTTACGTCCTTGAATGTAATTAAATAAGATTTTACAAACATGTTTAAAAATTTGTCCATTCAACCGTTGTCGTCATTTTTATAATTTATTTTAGTCTTTCGTTGGATACAGTTATTCTTATAGAAAAGCTGTCCACAAACTTTGGTGATCTATAGTTAAACCATTATATTATACGAGTAATTCTAAAAGGTTCACTTGTGTCCTACTAAAAATAATATGGCTATTAAAATCATCATTTGATCAAAATTCATCAATCACAAGTCCAATGGTGATTTTAATAGTTACATCATTCTTAGTAAGACACAAGTAGGCCCCCTAAAATTACTCTATATTATACTGTCAACTCTTATGCCAACTATTACAATGAGTAATATGTGTTGACTATATGATGTTTCCTTTTTATGTTCTATTAGAGCTACCTTTTACCTGCCCTCAATGTACGTATTTATGCAATCTTTGTGTTTATACTTTGTCCCTAGAGTTAGTCTTCACCGTTGTCAATTTTATAATTTATTTTAGTCTTTGTGTGGATACAACTATTCTTATAGAAAAGCTGTTAACAAACTTTTTGTCCATAATTGAACCGTTATAGTATGCAGTCAACTCATATACCAACTATTATAGTGAGTAATAATCATGTTTTTGACTATTATAAACAATTGAGTAAATAAATTGTTATACAATTGAGATAATATTATAGTGAAAATCAACTTTTCATATTTTTTTTAAAGTACTGATCCAATGATTAATTTTCACTATCACATTATTAAATTGTGTAGTACGTAATAGTATACATAACAGTCTACAAAATAATATATTACTCTGACCGACTATATATTATTCGACTTGTCGTACAAAATAGCATAATATAAATCTATATCTATCTACCTCCTGCTTTTGTGTAAGCAACTTAAAAACTAATACTTAAAGTTGTCATCAACAGGGGTGAAATTAGAAATTAAGGAGAAAGAAAATTAAACAATTACCAAGGGAAGGATATATATGTCTAACTCCATCAAGAAGTTGTATGATGAATGGAGCATCCAAGGTTTCGTTTTGTTCAGTCTCTCACTACAGATCATTCTAATTCTGTTTACACCATTTAGAAAACGCACAGGAAATGTGATGGTAATCTCGCTGATTTGGGTAGCTTACTTGCTGGCCGATTGGGCTGCTATCTTTGCATTGGGACTTATTTCCAGGCGTCAAAAATATACTCAAAAATTTGATGATCATGCTGACATTCTGGTGTTTTGGGCTCCCTTTCTTTTGTTACACCTTGGTGGTCCAGATACCGTAACTGCTTTTGCTCTGGAGGATAATGCTCTCTGGCTAAGGCACTTGGTTGGGCTCCTAAGCCAGGTTGTCACTTCTACTATTATCTTTGGCCAATCCCTTCCCAGTAACAAGTTATGGGTCCATACTCTCCTTCTGTTTGTCGCTGGAACCATCAAGTATGGTGAGCGAACATATGCTTTATTTCAAGCAAACCTGAATACATTTCGAAAATCCATGCTTCAAGCGCCTGAACCAGGACTTAACTATGCAGAGTTAATGGAGGAATTTGAAAGAAGAAAATTCTATAACATACCCCAAGCTGGCCGAAGAGTACCCAAGAGCAACTTTATACCACTCGATGTCGATTCTACTGCTGTACAGGTGCGACTTGCTTATCACTTCTTCAAAATGTTCAAGGGTCTCATTGTGGATCACATCTTTAATATCCATGAGCGTCGGGACAGCCGAGATTTTTTCGGTGGGCGAAGCGCAGAAGTTGTTTTGAACGTCGTAGCAGTTGAACTCAACTTCTTGTATACAGTACTCTATACGAAGGCTGTCGTGATACGTTCAATATTTGGATACTTTGCCCGGTTTATATCCAGTTGTGCGGTTGTTGCAGCTCTTTCAACCTTCTATTCAATAGATAAGCATGGTTTTGGCAAGATTGACGTTGAAATTACCTATACCTTGCTCTTTGGTGCCATAGCCTTGGATACAATTGCTCTCTTTATGATGGCTTTCTCTGATTGGACTGTTGCTCTTGCTTCCACCCTGCAGTTGTCGAGGAATAAAAGATGGAGAGTAATAAACATTTACTTTCTCCATCTCAAGAAGATAAACTGGGGGGAAGATATAGAATCAATGAGTTGCTTGGGACGGGCTAGACGAATCCTATTCCGGAGGTGGCATGAATCATTGGATACATACAATTTTATAGATTATAGTCTACAAGAACGTTCAAAAAAGAACCTTACACCCCTCAATTATTTTTTTGGCCGGATATTAATTTATGTCAGTGAAAAATTGGGCCTCAAGGATTTCTATGATCGGATGAAATACGTTTCCAAGAAACCATTAACAAAA